>NC_142127.1:32925357-33225535 GCF_024610735.1 Ursus americanus | reverse complement strand
ACTAGAAACAAAAGTGTGAGCAATGGATGAACATGGCATTTCGGTAAAGTAAATAAAATTTCAGTTTATGAAAGAGTATCAGCTAACAGCAGGTCCTCCATATAGGCACTATAACTTTGTAGATTCCAAATGGCATTAGCCCCCAGAGGCTATGACCGCAAAAACTGAGCCTGATTGTTTACCCAGAGAATGTGTTGCTAAACCAGAGAGCCCTCCCTGCTATCCCATGCCCAGAGCAATTATGCCTTCCCCTCCCACGAAAATAGAAGCCACAGACAAGTGGCTCTCAGGACAATTAAGACAAGCTGACAATTTTTCACTAACGTACACAGCGTAGGTCTCCAAAAAAAAACCCACACACATTTCTAGCTTCCTTAAAAATCTGAAGACCTGTCAATACTGGTCCTGCGCTTCCAACGCTTTGGTATCTACTTTCTCTCCCTTCCTCCAGGAACTTGATCTCCCCACTTCCCACTCATAATTCAAAACTGCATCATGCACTGAGGTGATCTGTGTGGCCCTGGGCGGGTTTGTGACCCTTTTACTTCTAGATAACAAGGGGAAGCTAGCCAATTGCTTTTGATTTCTGAATGCCTGTTCCCAGAAGAAGGATGAGTCAACAGTGCATGACAGCATTTCCTATTTACTGTCTATTTAAACCCAGGGTTGAACAGGCCTTCTTATTTTCCCCAATGTCTGTGCTGGTCTCATTTGAACACATTTCCCACTTTCTATGTAAACTTTCCCTTTTGTAACATCAAATACTAACATTTGAGCACCCTGCCTTCTCATTTTGGCATAAGAGAAAAGAGACTCAAGGGCAAGTTTCACTACAGATAGCTTCCAAAATTTTCGCCTAAGTCTCCTCCATGTATCATGGCCAAATTTAAGGCAAACATCTCTCTTGTTTCAAGTACACAATTCATAAAGGGCTCTGGTTTTTTCTTCCTCCATACATTCTCATGTCTTTCACAATAGCCATGAGTGATATAAAACTGAGTAAATGGCCCCAAATTGGCCTCTTTAAGTCGATAAATCCAAGAAACAGTTTAGAGGCAATAATATTCAAAGGCCAAACCATGTAATTCTTGAAGGTGTGACAAAGAATAGCCAAGAGGGGACTGCTATGTCATTTTTGTTTCTGTTGTTTGAATTTGGGATTTTTACTGAGGCACTATGGTATCTCCACTGTTCTCACCGTCACTTTGGTTACAAATATAGTCAGTTTCAAACAAACTGGTACCCTGTAAAAAGGCGTAATCAAGGTTTTCAAAAGCACAGCCTTGAATCAGTCCAGCAATCTGCTTCAAGTTAGGAATGGTTTCCCAAAGTATCCCTTGTGCTGGGCGAGAGCATCTTTTTCACTGCAAGGAGCACTCACCGGCCTTATGCCCCTGCTCTGCAGCCACAGTAAGTTTTTCTTCCCAGGATACTCTCATTTCTCTCTCTCTCTGATCTTTACAACAGCCTACGCCAACAGGCATGGCAGGTGGTAAAACAGATCCCAAGAAGTTTATCACTTGACCCCATGTCAGATACGTAGTGACAAATCTACTGCCTAGCCCCCACGATATCCAAACAGTATCCAGTCCAGATTCTTGAATATATATATGTTGTGGGCAGACAAGACTAACTGTCCACCAAGACTCCTCCTTCCCCTGCATCGGTCAACCTGTCACTAGCAAGTGGCTTTTCACCCAGGGCTATTGCATGTAGGTGGGACACTGCGACCATTTCTCACCACCAGAAACACGAGGCCAAGTGATGCTCATCACTTCTGGGCAAAGGCGGCAAGGAAGTGGAGTATCTCCACCCTCTCCTTCCCGTCTGCTAGCGAGATTCAGAGCATTCCAAAGCCTCAGCAATAGTAAGACACAAAAAGAAAGAGATCTGGCAACCCTCCCACCTACCAAGAACATCTATGTCGAGCTGTTAGAGGAGTAAGACTCAAAACAGGGCAGTGAAATTCTGAGATTTGGTATAGCAGATAAGCATTTAATTCCTAACTTTCACACTAGATTTGTCACAGGACAAGGAAATACAATGGGGCAGGTTTAGCAAGTGTCGGATTGCAGGACTATATGACACAGAGGGGGAAAAAGGGGTCTTCTGGTGACAGGGACGTTTTATGTACACATCTCATGGAGCTTAACACTCTTAAAAAATTTTTTTTAATTTTAAAAAATTTAAAAAAAGGAAGGTGGAGGGAACAATGCTGGGGCTCTGAACAGGCCGGCTGGGTCAGGGAGGCACATGACGGTGGCAGCCTCTCGAGTCTCTGCACCCGGACTTACTTCTAGAGAGGGAACAGTCGGGGTCTTCATAATTCCAATAAGGCACCACACAATAAAATGCTAGAATATCACAGCAACTTGGGGAGGACATAACTACCAATTTGTTGAGTTATTTCTCAGTTCTCCCACCCCCTGGTGATTCAACTAGCTGTCTCTCTCATTCCCAACATCAACAAAAGAAAAATAGTGGAAAACCTATACTCTAGAAATCCCCTCACCTCATTTTACTATTTTTATGGATACATAATGTACCATCACTCATCAGGTTGTTTTATTTTTTTTTAAACCATTTCTATTTGGGCTCTTTGAGGTTCGACCTAATAGCAGCTTACATTCCACGAACTGGTAGAGAAAACCATCTTTTCAAAAATAGTACTCAGGTATTACCACCTATGACACATCCTCAGCCCAAAGGATAGAGCAGAAAAAGATGCCCAGGTGTAACCAATATGGGATGTCTAAATATAATGACCTTGGTTGGAGGCGGAACTTAAACTAAAGTCCAACAGGTTTTTATATAACTGATCCCACTGATCTTGCAACAGTATGGGAGGAGAGTACAATAAGCAGTGGATGTGTACAGGTACCTAAGAAATCTGGGCCCTAGGGTTCCAGAGCCTCAGAGACATTAAACCTCACAAGGCCTTCTAGACCAGACCTCTGATCTTCTCTCTACTCACAACTCTAACAAATGCTCCAGAGCTCCCTAGCCACAAACCATGTCAACTCAATCCTCAGCATTACTGAGCGTGTGGTTTGTGGACGCTGGACGTGAAAAAACAAACATGCAGTGCCCTGTTCTGAGGGACCGTCCCAGGGATTAGTATCACATTAATGCTAATCCTGCAGCTGGTCTGGCCAAAGAATTCCCACCATCGTCCAGGCCCTGGGACTCTGAATAGGCAGCTTATGTTTTCCCAAAGCGGCATGAATAATCAAAAGAGCTAAGCCTACCTACCTAATTATGGCCAAAAACAAACCAATCGGCTACCTAAAGCAGACCTCCAGCCCGCTGGGGCAAGCAGGAGGAGGTGAGTTAATAAACCCACTTCTCTGTCCTGCAGGGGCTCTTTGGTTTCGTGGGACGGTCCCGCTGTCGCCAAGGTGCCATCTAAGCACTGCACGCAAATTAAAATCACAGGCCAGCTAGGATCCAGCTTACGTCCAAGCTGAGGAAGCCCTCGAGTTCCCGTGTACTGGTAAGATGCGAGAGATCCAATGCCTGATTCTTATACTAGACCTACTTCGATCCAAGGGGATTAAAATCTCAAATTCAGATTCAGCTCCAACTAGAAACACAAACCCCAAACATGCAGTTTTCAAAGAGCCACCAGATCACATATAATCCTAATGCCTTCATCCACCCACAGCCCTTGGCATTTGTAAATTTTAAACGAGGCTGATCTAATGTGGAAATTCACTGCGCATACTTTCCTGCTATACAACACGGTCTGCACAAAATTTACGTAACTGACTCTCTGCCTTCCCTGCTGCTCTAGGTCAGAGTGTACTTTGTTAATGGCTACTATGCTAATTACTAGCCAACCTCCAACAGTTTGAAGAGCACTTCCAAAAAATTCAATGGAATAATTATAGTTAAGTTTCCTACTACTCAGTGGGGCCACAGCCAGCCAACTCTTTCCTCATAAATGTCCTTCTGTTTCTATTCAAAATGGGCTTTCTCCTTACATGACATTAATAGTACCAGTTTCCTCTATCATGTTAGTAATAATTCATTGTCTAGCCTTACATTTGAGATTTTCAAAGCTAAGAGAAAGTAGGGAGGGACACAAATTTTCTCCAGACTACATCAGACTAATTTTCCCCCACTGCTGTCTATACAGATTTTTCTTTAGAAGGGTAGGACCGATAATGGGGACAGGCTGGAAGAATATAGTAAGGAGGGAAACCAAATGCTGGCCCGGCCTCTCTAGTACCCTCTGATGTAAACAGTCATAGCCGACCTGACCTGGTGATGTGTCTTCCTCAAGGTCCCTTAGGCCTTTATTTCCCCCCAACAACCCCATTTACTTTTTCCAACTTTTCCTTTCATCTCACAGCCAAAGAGAATTCCCGAGAACATTCAACTTCATGGTCAAACCAACCTGGATATCCTTATCACACCGAAGAGTCAACTCACTACAGAAGACAAGACATCCCATTCTCAAGCTAACCCCACAGCCTGGTGGTGGGAAGAAAAGAGAGGTGGAGTTTATTTTCTCTCCTCCACTATTACCGACCAGTGTTAGGTCTTTTGGCCGATGAACATACGTTAACTTTATGACTTCTCCCAAAAATGAGTTGTCACAAACAAGAGCATGCCACTTCTTCAAGACAACCTGCATTATCTGTTTATGTTACAATAGCTGAAAAGCTCCAAAGGCATGAATTATACAACAGATAAAGAAGCTAATAAAATTATTCACATGATCCTCTTTCTGATTCTCCACTCGGCAGCACACAACTTCCCTTTCCTTCATTAGTTCCAGAGCCTTCTGTCCTTGAATACAGAGATTTAAGAATGACCTCTTAGGACTGGAAATTAAGTGACTTACCATTCATCGGGCACCTGTCAGGTCCACGATCAGCTATGCGCCGTGTATATACAGGACCTCATTAAATGCTAACAGCTCTGTGAGGTAAGCTCTGCTCCAATACAGCAGAAGCAGAACTCAAACCCGGGACTGCCTGATTCCAAAGATAATGCCTCCTCTGCCACACAGCCTGACACCTGGATTCAAAGCCTGGAAAGTTCTTTCAAAGCCAGCCTCCGTTCAAGGACACCACAGGATTCAAACGATCACAGAGCACTCTCCAGGTCTGTCTCACTCACCTTCAAATTTGTTACAGTCCCAAGAAAAGCTACTCTATTTAAACCTCAGAAGGAACATCCCAAGAAAAATTTACTTAAGACAACCAACAGAAGATCTCCTTGCGATGGCCTGGAAGTCTACCGTCGCAAGAGATCTGCCTTTCTCCAGGCTAAAGGTCACACGAGGTACAAATTTAGAGCTTTGAACAGCCATCTGCTGAGGCTGGAGAACAAAGGGAGGAGACAGGAAAAGGACAGGAGGCAGACAAGTCCCTTCAGATGTCTCACTGGGCTGTGTGTGTATTTCCTGGTGCATCCTTAGAACAAGACTGTCAATTAACATGGGTGTGTCAGACCGTAAGAAAACTGGCATCATTCTCTCATGATGCTTCCACTCCACTTTGAATTATTGCAAAATCAGAAAATGATTGAATCACGATGTCAAGCTTTAACACGCTCAATCGACACAAGCAATACCAGAACGCGAGTAAAGTGGAGAAGATGGATTCATCTGAGGCTCTTTAAGAAATGCAACCACTGCTCCCAATTTAGGAGAGAAAACCACACAGTCGGCATGGGAGGACCCCACTTTCCTTTTACACAGATACTAGCCAAATGCTGATGACAAACAATAGCATAAACCGTATTTCATCAAGTCTCATACAGAGAGTGAGAGAATCTGGTCTCAAAAATAGAACACTGCTCAGATTGAAAATGTTCAGATTTAATCTTAAAACAGACACAAGGCACATTCATTTCTCCTATTTAGCCAAGGAATGGCACGTTCTGCAGAATGCTAACACAAATTATGGCACCTGAAGCTAAAAATGGTACATCTGCTGTTTAAATGGCTCAAACTCCCATTGGTTTCAAAAACATGTTGCTCACTTCCTGACAGCTAGAATGGAGTATGTTTCACCCCAAACAATGATCCATAAAGAAATTAATCTTTCTCCATTTGCTGAAAAGTGGAGCCTCTTGGATTAACTGTGCACATGGAATAAGTTGGTAGACAAAACACATTTTAAACTTTCAGTTACTGAGACACTGATAAGTAATCTTAGATTAACTCAATTCCTCCTAAGTCTAGTTTTCAATGTTTTCACACCAATATCTCAATTGAATCTTACAGTGAGCCTAGGAGGGGAGATTCCTTCCTCCATTTTTGGACAAAGCCAACAGAGACCTAATATTCAAGAAGATCATTTAAAGCTGTGGGTTCCTAAAGGTGTTGTTTTTTTCTTCATATGATAAAGAAAATAACAACTGACCTTATAAGAACCATTATTTTCCAGATCCCTGCAGAAAGCAGCAAAACACCAGCTGAGCACTTAGCCCAAAAGTCACTCTGCCCTTTGCAAAGCAAAACACAATCACTCAAAACAGAGGCAAGGCAGTCTCAGAAATGCACTTTTAATCATGAAAAAGGAAAAAATAAATAAATTAAGGTGCTGTAATCTCAGGATTTGCTAAAATAAATCCTGAATAAATTCCAAATCAAAACTTGAAAGAAAAATAAGGGATTAGTAGAGGCAAAAGCAGGTATATACACTTTAACTTGACATGCAGTGTGCATGTCTTCAGCCGACCCCAGAGACCTAAGCTCTACACCACCTAGAAGGCCATTAGGAAATGGTATTTCACTTTCCTCCCAACTAAATGACTTGAGTAAAACGCATTCAGCACAATGTTCGTTTCGCCCTAACAGAACGTTAGCAAGAAGAGACTGAGCGCACGCTGGCAAAGGGATGCCATTCGTCAAGAAACAAAGTCCGCTTTTGAACTCTGGGCCATGTGCACCTGACAGGAGAACGCATTTCCTAAACTGTCATGTTACAATCTCTCAACTAAATGGAAAATGAACACCATTTCACTCTGCAGGAGAGAGGATAATTGTTTGATAAAACTAGTATTATAAAAATTCGGGGCGCCTGGGTGGCACAGCGGTTAAGCATCTGCCTTCGGCACAGGGCGTGGTCCCGGCGTTCTGGGTTCGAGCCCCACATCAGGCTCCTCCGCTATGAGCCTGCTTCTTCCTCTCCCACTCCCCTGCTTGTGTTCCCTCTCTCACTGGCTGTCTCTATCTCTGTTAAATAAATAAATAAAATCTTTAAAAAAAAAAAAATCCTCAAGTAGCCAACTGCTCAGAGTACACATCTGTTGCCACATTTTTTTTAAATGAATTATCACAGGCATTGTGCTGTTTCTTTATTTGAGAGACAGAGAGAGAGGGAGGGAGCATGAGCATGCACACGGGAGGGACAGAGGGAGAGGGAAAGGGAGAGAGAATTTTAAGCAGGCTCCACGCCCAGCACACAGCCTGATGCAGGCCCATCTCACAACCCCGAGGTCAGGACCTGAGCCGAAATCAAGAGTCAAAAGCTTAACTGACTGAGCCACCCGGACGCCCCTGGTGCCACATTTTTTTAAAGTTCAAGACAAACAGACAGACGCAGTATATGCATGGAATTATTGAGCTGAGTGAAAAAGATGGAGGGGCGCCTGACGGGCACAGTTGGGAGAGCATGCGACTCTTCATCTCGGGGTCATGAGTTCAAGCCCCACGTGGGGTGCAGAGATTACTTAAAAATAAAATTAAAAGAAAAAAAGATGGAGCCTCTTTAGTCCAGAAATCTTCATTTCACAAGAAAACTTTGGCATAGCAATTTCAACCTGTTCAATGTAACATTCACGCCCTTGGGAGCAAGAACAGGTCTTGGATTCCCACCATTCTGTATCAATTCAGACACAAATCTGACAAGATCAAGTTCTAAAAACTTAGATGTTAAAAGTGAAAGAATTCCACCAAAATTGAAGGCAACCTGAAGATGTTTATTACAAAGAGCATTAGAAGAGACCGAAATAAGAGAAGTGGATCATTTAAGGGATGTGTTAAACACCAACCAAAGTGGCAGCAGTGCTTTACTGCAAGTTAGCAACGGCTAGCAAATCATGTCTTGTGTTTGTCCCCTCAAATTTCAATAAAGTCTCTATCTCTGAAAGGACACAGAGAAGAAAAATTAATTGCTACAGGCAGGACACTATTGCCAATTCATGCTCCAGTTCTCACAGTAGGCCCTGAACCAGACTCCAGTAAGGGAGCAGGAGTTCAAAAGGAATTTAAGGCAGGGGCATGAGCCCAAGAGGGAACAACCCCACATGGGCACATCTGGATGGATACTACACAAAGCTGTAGGCTTTAAGCATTTTCATGCAACAGTGGTAGGTAAATCTCCTGACAGACCAGAAACACAGCATCAGACATTGCACTAGAAGGTGTATGGCATGCTGTAAGATCCAGGAACACGTTGAATCCCACGGCTTGAATTATTGCCATCCAAAGTCACTAATGGTTTAAGAGCAAGAACTGCATTATAGAGTTCTAAAACACAATTTAGTTAAAACACAAGGTTTTCTATAAACTCTTGCTTCCAAGTACTAGAAATTTCTCCTCTTCACAATGCACTGTATAGTAATCCCCTAAAAAAAGAAAAATGGTATCAATTCAGAAAAGCTCTGAAAAGAGAATTTGCAGAGTTGGCATTTACTGTATACTCAATGCTCTGGGGTGAAAGGAAAAGGCTCTTGAATTATAGAGATGGGATTACTTAGAAGATACAACAAGAAATCAAATGGAAAATATATTACAAATGAAAAGAAAAACACTGCAGCAATAAGGTCTATTTCTGTGGCATGTTAAGCTTTAAACCGTAACAGATTACTACAGCTGCCCCTTTGTTTCCATGATAAATGCATACACAAAGTAATTGTGAATTGTGATCTGTTTACTTTTTGTCCCTCACTCATATAAACGATGAACTTCCATAACAGCAGGACCCAGGCCTCTGATTTACTATGGTCTTCTCGATCACTGAACACAGAACCTAACACACAGGAGTCACTTAAAACATTTTTGGAATGAACATTTAACCAAACAACTGGCAAACATTTTTCCAATTTGATAAAATGCAAAGTTGGCAAGAACAGGGGGGAAACGAGTACTTTCATACACCAATAGTAATGTAAATCAGGACCTCTTAAGGAGTCATTTGGCAATATGGCAATACAGTAAGACCCTTTCAAAACAAAGGCAAAGTTTCCATTGTTCGCTATTTCACTATTAAGTGAAAAAGACAAGGGACAGAACAGTACCTTCACTGTAATCCTACTTGGTTTCGCTTTGAAGGCAATGGGTCCTTACTCTGTGTAGAGAGCAAGTTCATATGGCCAGGTCGTGTACACAAACCACCACGGGGACTCATCTGTAGTGTAACCTACATACAATCCACATACCCAATCTCAGGGGCCCTGTTTGAATGCATACCAAATTCTGGAAGGATTTACAAAAGCATTTCACAGTGATTACCTGGAATGGTTATACTGGGGAATGGAATGGACGTTCTGAAAACATGTGAGAAGGGTAAAGTCTTATTTTTCACTTCTACCCTTTTGATGTATTTTCACTTCATGCATTACTTTGAAAGTTTTAATCTCCTTTTTTGGAGGGATTTTTTTAAAGATTTTATTTATTTGACAGAGAAAGAGAGAGAGAAAGAGAGAGGGAGAAGCAGTCTTTCCACTGAGCAGGGAGCCCGATGAGGGGCTCAATCCCAGAACCCTGGGATCATGACCCAAGCCGAAGGCAGACACTTAACCAACTGAGCCACCCAGGCACCCGAGGAGGGATGTTATGTTGCTGAAAGGAAGGAAAGAAGGAAGGGAAAAAAGGTGAGATATAGAAGGTAAAACAACAACAAATGATTTTAAACTAACTTTTCCCTGCTTGTCTTTACTCTTCTGCAGAATAAATTTTAGGAGTCAGTGGTTAGAGGACTGGTTTTCATTTTACGCTTATTTGGGCCCTAATCAGGATCATTTCCTGTTCCCAATCATTCCCACATCAGACTGGGAGAGACAAACCAGGCTGGCACGACGCTCCCCTACGGGGCAGGAATGCATCCACGGAGGGATGTGGAACACACACCACCAGGCCCGCTATTGCACAAGCACCTGCCCCAGGGGGCCAGCTTGCACAGTGCGCCCTGGGTGCTGTGACGGCTGGACTTTTGTTTCCTCACAGGGCTCAGTTGTGCTTAAACATTTACTTTTCTTACAAATACCTTCTAGCTTTCTTAGAGTTATCTAAATGAACAGGGGATGAACTCGACCTTTAAGTACATTTCCTTAGGGTCGTTCACACTGACAGCAGTAGGCTACACACAGCCCTTCTGAAACTCTCAAGTAGCGAGCATACGTAAAATATGTCACTGCTCTTAAGCCTCTTCGTGCTTTCTAAGAAAGATGCATGTCAGCCTCAGCTGCCCATCAGTATCATCTGCGGAGCTTGAAAAGGACTCCCAATACCCACGTCCCACACCTCGGACCAATGAAATCAGAACAGCTGCGTCCCCACAGATGATCCCAGAACACACTGCACATCAAGCAGGGGATGCACTCATCCTGTTATTTGGTGAATTATACAAACAATTCTTGAGCACTCAGACGGTACAGTCACACTGCCTTGGGAGCTAAATGTGAATAAAACAAGTGATACAAGATATGAAAGGGCTGCTTAATTGTCTCTTTCCAGTGGCTGCTTGTCTGTGCCACCAGCAGCACTAAAGAAGGTCTTCTTAATACACAAGCGCCCCTAGATTGTTATTCCTGACACCTACAGTTATGCTGGTGGGCATTTCAGCCACAGACAGCTATGCAAATAAATATCCCATGATTCACACTGCTCAGGGTCCACTGTGGCCTCAAACACCCTGAACTTCTCTTCCTTCCTCCCTTCCTCCCTACCTCCCATCTCCATTCATTCAGATGCTGGAACACTTAAATA
The DNA here is from genome assembly GCF_024610735.1 of Ursus americanus. NCBI lineage: Eukaryota > Metazoa > Chordata > Mammalia > Carnivora > Ursidae > Ursus > Ursus americanus. The sequence goes on along the minus strand of NC_142127.1, from coordinate 33,214,587 downwards.
ATTTTCCATGGTGGCAATGAGGTGGATAAAAAACACCTTCATCATCCCAGAAACGATAGGTCCCTACCATAAATCTTCCATAATGTATAATGAAATGCTAACTGAGGCCATGTCCAGCCTGTGAAGTCAGAATCGACTCCAACAAAACAGTGCTACAAAGCCTTGCGACCCTCTCTGTGTATTCTAGTCAAAGATCACACAGTTTATTTCTTGGAATGCTCCTTCCAAAGAGATTGGGGGAGGGGGGAGAGCATCATTTGGAAACTGCCAAGAAATATTCATTGGAAACATATGGAAAACCACAAAGGGCCTTGCCTTGACTTACTTCAGCCTAAGAGGGGATTCGTAACTCTTCCCAATGTTACAGACCCCACCCAACTAGAATTCCATTCAAGATGTGATTGAGGGGGCATGTTTCACAAAAAAATACCTGGTATAAATGTGCCTGTTAGACCCTAATTGGTTCTGGCAGATTAGAAGAGAGCACTTTTGTTATTTTACTTCAATTATAATGAAGGAGTATAATTAGTACAAATATAAGAAGGATTCCTGATCATTCATTATTCAGTTTTGGGTTTTGTTTGGAAATTGAGCCAAGGACTTTAAGAGTTGTCAGGAAAATAGGTAACAAATACAATTTTTACAGAACTGTCATTTGTAGCGAATTTACCAGCATTCCCGACACCTGCGCTGGGAATCCGTAAGTCGAACTTCGCATTAATCAACAGCACAGAACAGGGAGACTGTGCAGTTGCTTGACGGCCGGCGGCTTCGTCTCCAGCCCCACCGCTGAAGCAGCACATGGCACGCCTACGCAGGGAGTAAGACCACACAGGCTGCATCCTTGGCTTTAATGCAAGGCTCCATATTGGATTTTCAGGATGAAGAAGTAGCAGAAAATTAAGTAGGAAAAGGGACTGCTCATCTCGTCTGACCCCTTACTGGACTTTGTAAAACAGACTAAACCATTATAGGCTCTCATGCCTACATATGTAAAATAAGCAGGTTGTGCCTGATTTGCTTACAGTTTCTTTCAGCTTCAAAACCTCTTCTAATTTACAACTCGGGGGGAAAAAATAGACAACGGAAAGACTGAAAGTGAATAAACATTAGAGACTCAAGCACTCTCACCAACCGTCTTTGATCAACATTCCCTGTGCGTGTCTGACGGATGCATATTATAGCAAACACCGTAGGAGACAAAAAGGAATGGTCAGATTCCTGACCTCTACAAATTTGGGAAGATATTTAACAAATGTAAATATTTACACACACATGTATGTGAAGCACTTAGGTTATGGAGCAATGCAGTGTGAGACCCTGTGACAGAGTGAGTTGTATACGCAGAAAGGTAGGTCCATAAGAATCGAGAAGTAGAAAAGGCAATGAATGGTCTGGGGTAGGAATGTGGCAGGAGGAAATAATTAGGGGACTACCAAATACCAAAAACTATAATCAGCGCTTTAGTTTCATCTAATTTAAACCATGCGTCAATCGGTGAGGTACCTAACACCACGGCACAGGTAAGAACATGAGGGCTCTTCACATTCAATGGCATGACCACGACCATGACTGTGGGTCTCACAAAGCTAAGGAAGGCCCACCCAAAGAAAGTGGGCATTGAATTTCAGCCTATATACTGGCCTTTTGCACTCCCGGAAACTGTACTAACGTAGGGACAAATGCTAAGAAAGTCTCTTTAACTGAGCACCTGACCATTCTACTTGCCAAAAAATGTCCCTAAATAAATGATGGACAAAAACTGAAAACAATTTCATTCATGGGCAAAATCAAAAGGTCAAAGCCTGGAGCCTCACCCCTGAGACCCCAACGAATCTACCCATCGCCCAATCCACACCATCTCGGGAAAAGAGGTCTTTCGTGCTCCTGAATCCTCCCTCTTCTGGTTCCCAAAGTTCAGTTCTGCTGCTCCATGGGTCAAGCCAAGACTTAACATCTAGGACTTAAAGACTGTATCAAACATCAGATCATAATGTGGTTCTAGCAGAAACAAACCCTCTGAGAGCAACAAGGCGAGCAGAGGGCCAATCAACCCCATCTTTTTTTTCAGGAAGGGAAGGCTCAGAAAGGTTGACAATCCTGACTCCAAAGCCACACTGCCAGTGAGCCAATACCACGGCATCCTACCGCTAGCTGAACACAGACTGCGCAAACAAGAGGAAAGGGCTGTCCTCCAAGTCAGGCCACCATCCGTCACTTAATCTCCACAAGTACCATGTGGCTAAGCCTGACACCTAGTCCAGGACTCCAACAGAAAGAACCTGATTAATGCAAGACAGAGAAGCTACATCATAAACGCATTAGATGAGGAAAAATGGTTTTATCACATTTCATGTATTCAGCATCTACCACTCGACAGAAGTGCCCAAATACTGTTACTGTTGTTGAATTAATAAAACTAATCAATATAAATTATTAAAGACATACATTCTCATTTGTCTCAGTCAGTATAGATTCCATGTCCGAATTTTGCTTTTCAAGTCTGTATTTCAAAACAAATCCACACAAGCTCATGCAAGAAAGAACAAAGCAGTGGAGTTTCAAGTTCAGCAATTTTCCAATTTTTAATACATCAGAACAGTTCTGACAGATTGCCCTGCATTCCACATACTGTCAGATTCCCTCTTGGGCATCTTCCTGTGATCTTTAATAAGTTCAGATGCCTTCAACTGGATGAAAATCTGCCAGAAGCAAGATAAGGGCCATAACCTGGCAGAATAAAAAGATGGTAAGCCCGGGAAAAAAGAAAAACATGAAGCCAGTAAATTTGAAATAAGCAAATAAATCAATTACTGAATTCCACGTATATTAATTATGAAGAGCCAAGTTTTCCTCCCACCAAATCCACTAATTAATAATTTACTAAATTCAAATATGAACACATATCCAGCATGGTGGGGAGGGGTCTCCTCATTTAGACGATCTCAATATTTCTACAACTCTCCTGCATCCTAAGGACAGAAAGGAATAATAAGCAAAAACTAGAGTGGAAATTTTCCCCTTTGAGGCTAAGATGGAATTACTGTCATGGTTGGCATTTTCCAGATTCCCCATTTCCAAAGAAAGTTTTGGTGGGCAGTTGACCTCAAACACTGTACCATCCTTATGGGCCTGCCTCCCCAGAAGTCTAGTGCCCTGAGAGAATAAGAGACTATCTCCCTAAAAAGAGGCAAGGTCCCAGGCTTCAAAACAAACAAGGTTAAGGGGCAGACCCCCAAAAGCCATAATACAACCATGTGCAAGACAAAAAGAATGGGGCCGGGCTAAGGACAGGACACAGGGCAACGGGCTGGGCCCAGTTCCTGTCACAGATCATTCCAGGCCAGGCTTCCCAGATCCTTGCCGAGGATCTTTTGACCAGAACACAGCTCCCACCCTCTCCCTCCACAACATACACCCCTCTCAGGTAAGGGACCTCTAGCCCAACACTCAAGCTCTTTGGTGTCCAGTATACAAACCAAAGTATGTCCGCGAAAGCATGTTCTGCTTCCTAGAATTCCCGGGCAAAAGGAAGAGTGAACGGAGCACTGAATCCTGGATGACAGGTTAAGTGGTGTGCAGACCACCAGGACAGACTTAATCAGACCTTATTTAACACTTCACTCAGGCATCTGAGAGTAGGGCCTGACTCAAGACTCTGACTCTTTCCTGCAGAGTACCAGCTTACTCCTCCTGACTCCTTCCACACCTCTGGCTAGCCACTGCCTCCCCCACTCTTTCCATTTCCTCGGGTGCTTTACAACACTTAGAGTAAGACGTTCCGACTCCCAAGTCCACCATGACTCGCACTGTGACACTGGTCAGGACATCTAACTTCCCTGTTTCCTCAACTGCAAAATATAAATGAGTACCTATCCCAAAGGCTGTTGTGAGGAATCAATGAATTATCAAAGTTAATCCTCACAAAGCACTCAGAACAGTGCCTGACACGGTGAATACTATACCAAATGTTTGATAAAATTAAGACATAAATTTTTAAAACGGTTTCTTCCTCTTCAAAATTAGCTAAAAAATCTGACAGCAAATCAGAGGATAATGCCATAAAAGACAACTTAAAGACTGGGACAAACACAGCGAAGTTTCTTTCCAGGGGAAACAACAGAAACATCCTGAAATTGAACTGTGGCGATGGTGGCACAATTCTGTAAATATACTGAAAAAGCACTGACACATCAAAACGAGTTGTGGCATAAATAATACCTCAACAAAGTATCTTAAAAAATGAACCGACACAACCACCTACCAGCCTCACTAAATCAATTATGTAGTCACTACAATGAAAATTAAAATGCTAAGCAAGGTCGGGGTGAGAATCCAGGATGCAAACCCCTCTTCCCGGCTCGTCTTCTCAGGGCATCATAAACACCTGCAATTTCCTCGCACTGGGCACCCATGACTGAAATAACTGGCAAAACACGGGAACAAGAGAATCCCTAGGAAGCTTTCGGCTTCTGGGAAGAATGTTTCATACAGGCACAAAACAATTTAAGCATTTGTGACTAAGAAAACATGCCTTGACAGGAAAGTACTTTCCCTGAATTTCTTAAGCCTATGCCCCTAAACATGGGAAGGAGCACAGTATAACTTCGCCAGCTCAGGATTTCTGAGGTTTGCAAAGCCAGTTTGATTTCAAACCCAACCCGCAAGGCCTAGACCAGCTTCGCCGGACCTATCCACGCCAGTTTCCTCATCCATAAAACCACCCATCTTGTAGGCGGTACCAAGGAATGGAGACGGTAAGTGTCCAGCACCTGGCATCTGGCACACAGGAGACGCTCCAACACACCAGCCCCGTATTAGCAGCTACATTATAATTCTATTTAAACACAATAAAATGTAAACAAAGATATCAGAGTGCAAACTAACGAGGCAACTCATAAGCCTGTTCGTTTATCCAGTTACACGATTCCTACAACATCCATCCCTGGTACTCACTACACTTTACTCAGTACAGAGGGAACGAGCTCCTCGGCAGGAAAGTGCGCTCTGACAACAGAATTGAGTCCTCCTGCATTTCTAGAAGTTTCTAGCTGAATCCAGGGTCCTTTGGTAAGTATCTGAAGGAAACCCTATGAGCAAGAGTGGAGGGAGTCTGCACATACCACCTATTTACTCTTGGCCACGTTGGTAGATTTCACAAACTGAGTGGCCACTCCCCTGTGCACTCCCTTTGCAGGGCCAGTGGGTGGACACCTACATTTCAGAATTGCGCCCGAGCTTCCCAGACACCTTAGCACTGACCTGCAACCTTAACCTTATCCAGAAAAAGAAAGAGAACTCATTTGTTCTCTAACTGAAGTACCTCCTATGACTGACTGGCTTTGCAATTAGACAAACCACCAGAAGGTCTATAATAGGCCAATCATTTATTTTTCAAACTCAGAAGTCGTTCATTCAATCCTGACATCTTCAGAGCCAAAGACTTTCATGGGAGCTTTGCATTCCCTGATAAGAGAATCCCAAGGAATGCCCAAAGAGGAAAGGAGTTGAGGACAGGGCAGGGCCAAGGACTTACTCTTTCATTTCAGTTTTACTATTTGACCAACCAGTAACAATGCTTACAGTATGTCTACCATTCCAAAATGTTCCCACCTATATGATGCCTCCAAACCTTGCAGAACCACTGATCATCCGACAGAAGACATCCCAGGCAAACAACAGGCAAACCCAAGTCTGGAACCCGGGTCTCCTATTGCTAGGCTTGTGCTCGTTGTGTCTCTACAACTGAGATGCAGGGTGGAACCTGGTCAAGTTCCTTTCACCAGAGGGTTTCTAAGTATCTTTACAGAGGCAATGTCGTCACAGAAGCCACCCCCAGCAACCCCACCATGGAGGTGAATTCCACAGACATGAATCAAGTCTCTCGGGTCCATTCAATTCACTCCTCTCTCTGCTCTCGTCTGCAAATCTCGACCCAGTCAACCGGAATGACTATGCAGCTCAGAGCTGACTGTGTCTGGCTGGCAATTTTGGGACTCAGAGATGGCTGGTCAGCTCCTTCCTGAAACACAGATGAGCTCACTACTGATGCCCGATAGCCCCGGCCTGGGTGTGGCCCTGGTCGCCTTTGCCTTGTAGGACGAGCCTCCGTGCTCTGAGAGGGTCCTGATTAATGGTCGGGTTGTTGTTCTATGGGTTTTTTTCAGGTAACACTCAGAAAGAGGTGTTTCTTTCCAAAACTACAAGTTAAAAAGTAGTCAGCTGGAAAGGGGAATGGGTGTTTTCCTACTAGAATTCGAAATAATACTCAGTTTTAGGCTTAGCAAACATGTTTACAAATGAAGCTCCACAGTAAACATGTTTCAGCTCAGGTCTACAAAGAGTCCGTGTTGCTGACAAGCATTCTCTGTAGTTTCTCAAAGTTTCTATAATTTTTGGTGACCAAATTAGTCTTCGCACAAAGCACTCATTTTTGTTTGACTCTTCTCTTTTAAATACTCTGCTGTTTAGTGACCATACCCTGTCATCTCTCCTAATGGGGTATTTTTAGATTCTTTTTCAAAGGCTTTGTTTAATCACTGCCTTAGCCTTTGGGTTACATTGGGCTTTTACCAAACTGGCCTGCAGGGGACATGTTTCTAAATTATTCTCAAGCTTTCCCTACCTCTTCAAAGTTTTCCCAAACTACTTAAAAGCCTCTCAGCCTTGGGGAAAGGATGATAAATTGGATGATTCTGCTCTGTCTCTGTTGCCTGGAAGGGCCTTGGTCTAATCCACTTTGTCTAACCAGAAACTTGCCTCTTACAACCGGACTCCTCCTCATGTTCCACAGCATCCGACACGTGTCCACTGTGAAGCTCTTCAGAGGTCCAAAATGGCCGTAAGCAGCCCTATGGTTTCCTCCTGGGGTATTCTCAGGGGCATGTACACACTTTTATGCTGCCCTTTTCTTGTAACAAAGGCCACATTTGCGTTATTGGTTCAAATTCTATGTCTTCAGAGAAGTGGCAACTTCAACACGGATCCCAGAAAGATACAATTAAAAACAATCATTCTAGGGCAACTGGGTGGCTCAGGCGGTTAAGCTTTCGACCCTTGATTTCACCTCGGGTCCTGATCTCAGGGTCCTGGGACTGAGACCCCCATCAGGTTCCATGCTCAGGGGGGAGTCTGCTTGAGAATTTTCCCTCCCTCTCCCTCTTCCCCCACTCACACTCACATGCGTACACTCTCTCTCCCTCAAATTTTTATATACATAAAAAAAAAAGTAATTCTAAAGGCAAAAAGGAACATGATAAAACACTGACTAAGCAAGGATGCAAAACAAGAAGTATGTTGTTTATACATATTTTTTAAATCTATGCACCCATGCAATTCACAATCACGAGATCACACCTGTTAGGATGGCTATTTAAAAAAAAAAAAAGGCAGAAAATAGCAAGTGTTGGCAAGGACATGGAGAAATCAGAAGCCTGGGCACTGCTGATGAGAGTATAAACTGGTGCAGCTGTTGTGCAATGTTAACCACAGAACTGCCATGGGACCCAGCGAGCCCATTTGTAGGTATATTTCCAAGACAGCTGAAAGCAGGAGCACAGACATTTGTACACCAATGCTTACAACAGCATTATTCACAATACTAGAAGGCAGAAACACTCCGAACGTCTATCCATAGATGAAGAGCATATGGTGCACACAAACAATGCAACAGCCTTTACTCTTTTAAAAAAAAAAATGCAATTCTGAAATAAGCGGCAACACAGATAAACCTTGAAGACCCAGTGCTAAGTGAAACAAGCCAGACGCAAAAGGCCATTCTGTACGATTCCACTCCTGTGAGGCGCTCAGGATAGGCAAACTCCCAGTGTCTCAGTGTTCGGATGGAGACGGAGGTGGCATCTAGGTGACCAGGGGCTGGTGGGAGGGGGCTTAGGGAGGAGGTGTTGCTTACTGGAGAGAGAGTTCCAGTCAGAGAAGATCACGTCCTGGAGACAGAGACAGTGTGGTGATGACCGAACAACGCTGGGAACGTACTAAACGCCACTGAACTGCACGCCTAAAAATGGTTAAAACGGTAACATTTTTCTTCTGTGTATTTTACCACAACTAAAAAAAATACATGTGGCAAAAAATTTTGACGTTCGTTAATTAGGAGAAAAAGGAAATTACCAGGTGAAAGGTAACAGAACAACGGGTGACTTTTCTAGGTTCCAACTGTTCAAGAGCTGCTATAATTTTTAAAGCCGGTGCACTGACTCACTGGTGCACAAACACACGGTCGGGGGGCGCGGGGGGGGTCAAGGTAACACTCAGGGTTGGTGAGATCTTAGCACTAACCCCGTGACGCACACTGAAGGCCAGGTTATAGGTCAGGGCAACCAACACTGATGGGAACGGAGCAAAGGACAAGACCCCTCATGTGCTCGCCTGTTTTCCTTCTTCTCCGGTTTTGTCTTGAAAGCCAGCCCCTCAGTCCTGAGACCCAAGGCCCTATCTTGGATGTATGTGCACAGATCACAGGAACACCTATGTCTCTGCACATCCGACACCCCCAATGCCCTAGAGGATCACGTAAAACCTTCTGGGCCCCACCGTCCACACACAGTACCAACCAACAGCAAGGCTGTCCCCTGCCCCAACGGTCTACGCAGTCAGCACATCCAGCTGACAGAAAGCCAAGGGATTTTCTGTGTGTGTCAATATCACTCACAGAACTCCCAAACTCTTCTGGTTAAGCCATAACCTTGATGTGTTTTTTTATCTGGAGATTACAAACCCGAGTTCCACACAAACCTCAAGGAGTCCCCTCGCAATCACTGCCCCCCTCCAAGGGGCAGAGAAAGGACATGTATCATCTGGATTCCACATAAACTCACGTATTTTTTTTAATAAAGATTTTATTTGAGAGAGAGAGAAAACATAGAGGGAGAACAAAAGGAGAAGCAGACGCCCCACTGAGTGGAGAGCCTGATGCGGGGCTCAATTCCAGGACCCTGAGATCATGGCCTGGGCTGAAGGCAGACACTTAACCCACTGAGCCACCCAGGCGCCCCTAAACTCACATATTTTCTATTTAACTTAAGGAACCTAGCACATGTCAGATTGCTTACCTTATGTCTATTCAGACAACTTTACACTCCCCAGTGAGACTAGAAGATAAACACCAACGTGGAAATCAACACAGAATGGGAATTCACTGCATGTAACCCACAGAGGACAACCTTTACCTGAATCCCATTACTTCAAGTCCTTTTAAAAGGAGACTCCCAATCTGGGAGACAGTGGGACTATTCTTCTAGATCCGTGAAATATTCACCCATGTTAATAACCACAGGCTGTTCTAATTAATTACCTGAGATAAACAGATTTCAGAATTTTTTATGTTGTTTTTTTTTTAACTGTTAGCTTACTTGACCCACTTTTTCATGCCTTGGCTGTAACACTTGAGAAATTAAAATTTATCCCAATAGGGTATAATTAAATGTTAAATATAGCAACTCAAATCTAATCTCATTGAAAGTCTCCTGCAAATCACAGAGGCGTCCCTGTGTTGCTCTGGCCAGAAGTCAGCACGGACAACTCTGGATTCAGGCACTTCCAACTGTGCTACATTTATAAAGGCTGCAGCTGAGAGAGGGTAAGAAGCCCCCACCCAACCTATTCGATTACATCTTCGGTCTTTCACTTCAACTGTTCGAAAACCTGGGTGATTCCATAGCAGCTTTGCCAAAACATCTAGTCAACTCTAGAGTGAGCGCTCAACCGTGGTGCGGTTTCTTACAGAATATTAGAAAATGGGTTCATTCCCCATGAAAGTTGCAGACAAAATACAAGTCGCTAGTTACTATCACTATCCACTAATCTTGCTTTGAAAAAAGAAGTGAACATCACTCCAAGTCAATTCCGGCCATGTGGTAAGTGCTCCAATCGCCCTGCTCTGTTCCGAGAGGCGTCCTTCTCTCCTCCAACCCTCTCCAGCCCTCACAGGATCCTGAGAAGAGCACAGCTCTGCCTCTTCTCTGGTTACCTACGCAGCAATCTCAGGGCAGTGCCTCTGAGCCCGGAACAGCGCACCTGTACAACAATCCCTCCACTTACTTGTCTCTCAAGCGTTTCCTTCCATGCATGCTTGGCAGATGCTCCAATACCCAAGTTTTTCCAATACCCAAGAAGCTAACACTGACCATCCATTTCCTGCACTCCAAATTCCAGACCAGCTGGCAGCCCTGTGAGGGGGCATCTGAATTCAGGGCTTGCACTTGTGTGGATAAAGGCTGCTGCTATTGTTGCCCCTGGTGACCACATTCACTTTGGCACAAGAAGCTGCGGTAAATATTTCTCTGGAGAGTCAATTCACATCAACCCGGTGCCTTTGTGCAAGGAAACAACTTCTTGCTAATTTATCTTGAGGAATCTCTTCTCTGAAAGTTTACAATGCTTCGAGGCAGCGGGCGCTCTCTGCCTTCTGACTTTCTGTTACTGATCACGGAGCCCCAAACTGGCTCAAACCGGAACAGACTTAATGTCCTTGGAGAAGCTACCAACTATAGCATAGTTAGGAGTGGGGAAAGAGATTCTCTTATACTCACTATTAGTTAATGGCTTCAATGCTCCGCCACCCAACTCAAAAATAAATAAATCCACGTTAGCAAGCTATACCACAGGTATGCCTGTATTCTGAGTTGCCCGAATGGAAAACACCTAGTGGGGAAAAAAATGCACAGAACGTATTTGTAGAGTGACTCATAGTTAGTTTTTCAAACTGTTTTTAGGAACCAATATATAACTTTAGCCCTACGATAAGCCTGCGAAATTAGCTGAGTGTTATCCCTACTCCAGGTAAGAAAAAAGTAATGTAGCATATGCACAGGTACTCAAAAGCCAGGCGAGCTGGTGAGGAACTCAGATCTTGACAAACCCAACTGCTGCTGCACAGACTACGTTGTCCCCAAGCAAAGAACCTGCACGATTCAAAAAAGCCCTCCAGCACTGAGACGTGGGACCACAGATATACAATAATCTCTGGGGTTATTAAAGATAACCACCAACATAACAGACCTGACACAAAGCTGCACCAGAAGACAAGGTGTATCCCTCCGCTACGGGCTTTCCTCACCGCAGCTACAATGACCTGATTATCAGTGGCCTGTGCACAGCCGACTCTGCGGGGAGGTGTTTTGTACTGGGATATTTTCATATTTATGTACTTCAGGCACACAAAGCTCAACAAGTCCCAGAGAAACTGAAGGATCTTTCTATACATTATTTCCATGCATTTTCCTCATGTTTCCCTGAAAAATAATGGCAGCTAATTGAAATACTCAAGGGCTCTACTACTTTATTAAACTTTTTGTAATACCATTACAGGTGGCAACCAGTGAGTGGCTCTGGCTGAAAGTCACTATGAGTGTGTGTGAGACAGAATGACATCAGAGATACAAAAAGCCAATGGCCACCTTGATTCGACCGAAACCGTGAGAAGGGGCTGATAGAAACTGGTAGGGTTATAAGATGAGAGCTTACTAAGATGGGCTAAAACCCTCCAGCACCCCCTGAGGTGGGCCCTAGGATCTGGTTTAAGTGTGCCTAGCTATTCGGATTTTTCCTGACGGGCTGCTGTCAGGCAAGAAGGACAGAAACATCCTTGCTGTGGAAGAGCTGATAGTCTCATGGGGACACTAGAAAGCTTTCATACTTATTCCAGTGGGCCAACAACTCAGCAGTGGGGGTGTCCACTTCTCACTGGAGCATCTCCAAGGGCAGGTGACACTGGGTGAGTGAGAGCTTTAATGAAAGTTGTTATAAGCAATTTCAGTAAATAACACCTCCTATGGGAGAGATTCGAGCAGGAAAGAAGGACAAAATCATTCCACTGCCAGTTAGTTTCATCAAGAACCATGAACTTTCCCAAATACAAGCAGTGTACAAAAACAAAGAGATAAAAGAAGGGACTGAGTTAGACTAATCAGTCAAGGATACACCCTATAATCCTGGAGATAACCATGAAAAAAAAAAAGGTGAAAGAATTCACAAGTCAGTAAACAGGAAAAATGGACCAACAACTTTTTGCTTAACCCAAAAGAGGTCAAGAAGGAAAAAAACATAAAACAGGTAGGTCAAGTAGAAAACAAATTTTAAGATGGTGGATAAAACTCAAATGTCAGCAATCACATGAAAAGTAAATGAATAAAGTGCTCTGATTAAAGTAACAGATAAAAACAAGAGGAGAGAAGGAGGGACCCAAGCCCATTACCAAAAATATGAAAGAGGGTAAACACTGTCCCTTGGGCCTGTGTTGGTGCCCACAGAGGGGAGCCTGCCAAGTCGAGCACAATCCTGAGTGCATCAGTATCTCTAGCTTTCACAACTTATTTGTCTGCCTCCATGCACTGTTAAGAAAGCAAATCACTTTATTGGAAAGGCCATAGAAAACTCTGCTGTCTTGCTGATTCTTTACTGAGAGAGCCCTTGTTCCTCCCTGCTAGGAATAATTCATTTAGTGCATCCTTGCATATGCATATTAAACCCAGCATTGCATCTAGATTATCACATTGTGTTATTGGAAACTGCCTAACAACTTTCCGGGGGGACACCACGAATCATGGAAAGGGGTCCTTTTTTCCTGTCCACATTCCTTGCCCCACCCTCACCCCTTCCCCCCCCCCCCCCCCGCCCAAGTTCCAGATTCCAAGTACCAGGCTCCATTAGTACAGTAATAAAACCACTACTGTTTGGTTAGCAGTAATGAGTTCTAAAAGTATCAATGCAGGGTTTCATGGAGAAGGGCTATTGTTAGGTGCAGCAAACGTTCCCGGCATCAATCAACTACAGTAGATTGTAGCAGTCTTGTTTTAAGCATGTCAGGAATGCAATGAAAAATAGCACAATCCGTGCTCCTCAAGGACAACAAGATTTGGCGCTGACAATCACACAAAATGACCAATGACTAAATACACTCATTTCTACAGAGGCTGACTCCACTGTATTCTTGTCCTTAAATGTGGGTGTAATTACTGTCCTAGTGTTGAGGGGTAGCTGCTGCTGCGGCTCACCCCCCAAAACATCAGTCACTTTGACTTCCTGACAGCCTCTCCTACAAAGATATCTTTTATTCCTTAATATCTGTTAACTCTTCAAGGAAAGGAGGAGGAAAAAGAGGGAAAAACAGAGAGAGAGAGAGAGAAAGACTCAAATGAACTTTGCGTCAATTGCTTACTGAGTTCAAGGACAAAACTGGGCGGGGGGGGGGGGGTGTAGTGGGAGCTGATCAACCCTTCTGGGTCTCTATTTCTGTATCAGGTTTGCTGGGTTGAACCACATGAGATCCCTGCCATTCAACTATTTTTGACCTCTAATAAAAGCAAGTTCATAAGGCTCAAAGAATTGGTCATAGAAACACTTGATCACTTAGTTAAGATCAAATATTTGTTTTCATTTCAGTTTACCTCTATTACCACTTTCTTAAGAGGTAAGGTTCTTTGCTTGTTAAAAAAAAAAAAAACCAACCAAATTTTCTTTAATACAGCTACTAGCTAGAAAAGTACTCTGGTAACTTTATGCTTTGGTCAATCCAAGTTTCTCCATTTTTCTCTACCAAAAGTTCCCTCTAGTTTTTTGGTAGAGGGTGGGGTTGTTTTTTGCTGCTGTTGTTGTTTCATAGTAGGTGAAAAGGTTTTCTACCTACGGACGAAGAAATACCAAGGTAAAGACTATTCCATGTCTCTTCCCTGAAGATGGAAACAACTTCAATATCCTGGACCAATCAATGGCTGGCTTCCCTTCTGCACAGAGGGGCACAAGGAAAAAGAAAAGGAAAATGGAAACACATGAATACTTGAATTAGCATGGACAAACTATGGAAATGAGGCAGAAAGTGATACAGGAAATGGATATAGAAGAAGAAAGAACGATAGGAGGAAATGTACAGGCTTAATATTCCATGAAAGTCTTAAATTATTGTGATATTTGTCAATACAGAATCATCAGAAATGCCTGTACAAAACTGCTGCTTGATAGATCAAAAAAATCTTTGAATCCCTAACCATCTAGCCACAGAATATGTATCAGAGTAGAGCCAAAAATTCTTTCTGCTTTGCCCCTGTCCCATATGAATTTTATTGTCTTTAGAAAGACATATGTCTCCTATTAATAGAGGCTCTAAAAATAGGTTAATCCAGGAAAAAGTTAAAATCAATTCAACAGAAGACTGGCACAAATTTTGTTTCTAATTTTAAAAAAGCTAATGTATATGTAACAAGTATGGAGGAAAGGAAGGATAGGATCTAAGACTGAAGAGAAGACAGAATCAGAAAATAATCTCCCCTAAAGGGCACTCAAATGAGATTCTTATGTAAACTGCATATTGCCTGTCCTCCCCTTCCCCTCCTACCCTTGGGGGAAAAGTCTCTTTTGGTGTTCTTTCTGTGCCCTGTTTAGCTTATGAAAACCATACACAAGGAGAGCCTTCACAGGGCTCCAAATGCCACCCGCCATAAACTCAGAGACACAAGAGCAAGAAGCAGCCTCATTTGTACAGTTTCTACAAGGAAGAGTGAATTTAGTCAGTGATGATACAGTAAAGGGAACGGCAGTATGCGGTCAGCATTCCAGCTGATGAAGAATGCCTACACAGAAAATCTTAAGAAGGAGACGAATCCCCCAAAATGACTGTGACCTCTCATTTGACTTCCCAATAACACTTGGGATGCTTTCATGATCTCAGCTGCGGGGCCGCCATAATGGGGTCACCTCCCCTGACCAGAGAAGCTACACCCTAGAACTGGCACCTGCCCCTGCTCCCTTAAAATGTGCATCAGGGAATTAGCTCTACGTTCAATTGAAAGGTCGACTCCAAAGGATACAAAGGTTAAATAAAAGGGTTCCACCATGGGCTCAACTACCCAGGAATTCAACCACACGGGAGTCACTGAAGTAACCCACACCATTCAGCGAGCTAGGAATCTGCTGAGGTTTCATGGGAGTGAAACCGAGGCAGACGCAGGGAGGCGGGGACACCACCGAGCCCTCGCTGGTGGAGTGAACACATGACCAGGGCCCCAGTGCCTGAGCTCAGCCATAACCCAGCTGGCTTACATAATTACTTAGCCCAGAGTGGGTTGACCGTGAAGAGGGTCTCTTAGGAAGAGAGATGGAGCAGGTTTTAAAACTGCCCTCACACTCTCTCTCTCTCCAGGAGAGTATGGCCAATTAAATGAATGGGCAATGTGAGCAATGGGTAGATTCTTAATTAAACAAAAAATGTTTTTTGTCTTGAGCAAACATTTACCATTCTTCCAACATTCTTCTCCCCGTTGATGGTGTGTAAAATACTTTACTGACGCACACAGCCAAACACACAGCCAATTATGTCTATTTGTTCAGGCTTTTCTCAGGGAGCATAATTTCACTTTCCCTTCCCAGAATTTCTCTCTTTTCACAACTCTCATCAAAACCTTACCTGCCTGTATCTAATGCTCTCCGGACTGGGTATTTGGCTGACTCTCTCTGGCGAAAGAAAATGCAAAGGAGCTGATGGCTTCCTAGGTTTCTCCTAATAGAAAATACTTGCTGGGGGTGAGGAGGGTGGGAAAGGAAAAGGTTTCCTTGAAAGAGCATTGCTGTAAGCATTCCAGAGACCACCTGGGCAGCAGTGGCTCACTATTCTTTAACTGGAGGTAATTAACAGTTACCAGTACATTCAGCGGTTTTGTAGCAAGCAGGTGGAAGGAATAATTTGGGGCAAAGGGCACAAGCACACCTCTAGGCAGCCAGCCAGCTGCCATAAGGCCACATTGCTCACAACATTAATACTCTTTTCTACAGGGAGGCTTAATCAAGTAAATCCTTCGTTGGGGAAGATTTACTTTTTCACCCAGTGAAATAAGAAAACAAGCTGGCATGAAGGGAATAAAAACGTTTAATGATTCATGGTAAATCCAAGGACCCAAGCATGGACAGGCATGGGGGTAGGGACGGTGGTCAAACAGGCTTGGGCCCCTTGACAGATCCACTAACGAAGCCACAATACTGAACTCAAGATTTAGTCAGCATTCTTCCGGAGTCAGGGAGAAATCTGATCAGCTGCAGGTTGCTCAGTCAGGCCTGAGAACGCTGGGGCCCCTGCCACAATGCCTTTCAGAATGCTACATCCACCCGGCATGAGCTCTGACCAAAGGCTGATCGAGAGAAGTTAGAATAAATGCCGTCCTTCCCAAGGAGGGTCTTGTCAACGGTTGACAATCACTTTACTGCAGAAAAGAGACACCAGTCATGTCATGGGCTAAATCAGAGGACAATGTGACGGTGTGATGTGTAAATCTGGGCTCCACACCGAGGGGGATTGGTCGACTGCTGGAATCAACACCCCCCATGCGACAGGAGTTTGGCACTAAAGCATCATGTTCTCAACCTGTGTTCCACGTTGACAGCAAGTACTTGGAGTGACAGCTGTTTTCTGAAAGCCAAAAGATGAAATTAACAATGATAAAAGGTTACTGACTGTTCTCTAGGAAGACAAGTCCAGAAACACGCCCAAGACAGAGTCTCATGGTTAACTCTTCGTACTCTCATCACTAGCAGCACGGTGATCTTGCCTTTTCTCCAGAATTGTAATTTTAAAATCACCTTTTTCCTTCTCATTTTGCCTCACGTTCACATACTTGTTTTTAAACATTGTGGTTTCTGTCTCCAAAATATTCCTCTAGTTCCAGTCTTCTCTATTTTGATAACCTTGCCTTCATCTAGGGGGTGCAGTAGGACATCGTGGTTTCAAATCCCATCTCCACCTCTGGCTGGGTAACCCTGAGCAGATTCCTGATTGCTCTCAACTGAACATGGTCAGTGTGAGGATTCAATGCGGAAGAGCAAATCAAAAACTTGACATGTGCTAAATCTTTTTGATAAAGCACCAGTATCAGCAGCAGCAGCATGATAAACCAGGTCCTAGTCACTGCTCAACTGGACTTCACCATGTCTTCTTGCACCCAGGGTCACCGTTAGCAGCCTAGTTGACGCCGACTTCGTTTAACATTCAATTACGTCCCACATGAAACAGGAAGCTTACCCTCCACCACCACCGCATTCCTTTCCTTAACTTTCCCCAGTTGGCAAAACTCCTGCTCTTTGCCTCTTCCTTATGCTTCTAAAGAACCACTCTCAGACCATAATTTAGTCCAGGGCAAGGGCCACAATTTTACCTTCTCTACCTAAAAAAAAAAAAAAAAAAAAAAAAAAACACAAAAACAAAAAACAAAAAACCTTCCATATACAAAGAACTAATGAGTAAGTGGTATTATAACACCTTTATACAACATTGGTTTTGCTAGCTGCCATTTTCGTAATCCTCGGCAGAGTGGATTTTTAAGCCTTGCACATGGCAGTCAGATTTGGGCAGAAAACAGCTAACCATTTGAAATAATCGTATTTTTATTACCTTGGAGCACCTGAGCATCTTTTTTTTAAGATTTTATTTATTTATTTGACACAGAGGGAAAGAGAAAGAGCACAAGCAGGGGGAGTGGCAGGCAGAGGGAGAGGAGAAGCAGACTCTCCACTGAGCAGGGAGAGCCCAACATGGGGTTCAATCCCAGGACCCTGGGATCATAACCTGAGCCGAAGGCAGACACTTAACCGACTGAGCCACCCAGGCGCCCAGTGAGTATCTTGTTATTTCAGTGAAGAGGTAAGAAAAGACAGGCTGCACCTCGTAGTGGTCCATCAATGGCTCTGGACTCACCACCTTAAAAGCCTGAGAAAAACTTTATGAAGCCACGTGCAAACCTTCTTCTCTCTGAACTAGTGAATTTCCAATTTTTTTCCCAGGACCTGCTAAGGATTGGCTTTAGAAATCAATGCGCAGGTAGCATTTCACCAGGTCTGTTGGTCAGAACCAACTACGTCAAGGAAAACACACCAAACTCACAACCGTTGAATTTCATTTGATTTCTGATTGATAGAGACTATAGCTTGGGAAAAACAAATAGAAGAAGGCTAGGCCAGCAATTTACTGGCCAGTGTGAAGCTCCAGCTAGTGTCATTTCTACTCTCACTCCCCAGACACTTGAAAATCATAGATGCTTTATAAACCAGTTTGGCTTACTCGCTCAACCAAAAAAATAAAGAATGAACACAACAAAGACATGGAAGAGAACATTAGGCTATGATGAATACAAGGTAGATTCATTGTTTAAAATGTTGGGTTTTGTTTTTTTTTTTTTAAGTTCTGTAAAAAAAAAAAAAAAAAGAAGAAAAGAAAAAAGAAAGATCTAATTGCTGTGTATTCTGACCAACCACAACTGTTTGATATGTATTGATTATTCTACAAGCAGTAGCTAATTCAAGGCTCTTTGTTACTTTTCAACTATGGACCTTATTCTGAGTTGAGAGCTACATGAATCCATTTACCCAACCCTTATTCCCTGGCACCCTCCCCTCCTCGGGTGTCACTTGGAGATGGAACAGTTTTCCAACCCAAGTTACTGAACCCAACTCTCCTCCTTTATAAACAGACCCCTCAGTCCCCCAAAATACTGAACATGTTTGTAGAGCTACAAGGACTACAGTCACCTAGTTTCTTTCATCAACCGAGTACCTGTGATGTTCCAGATACTACATGGGTGGTTGTTTTACTTCCATCACTGTGATCAATTTTCTCTGCCCAGAAAATCCATTTCTCCCAGGAAGTGGAAGGAAAGGGAAGATAAAGAAGTTTAGTTTCTTAGATGAAACTGACAAATGAGCTGACCCCAACGCACTCAGTGTGGTGGATAAAACTTCAAATACCAAAATGCTAAAAAGCAAGGGCACAGTCAGGTTCCTCTGCACTTAATGCACAGGACACTTCTGGCTGCTGGGCCACAATCTAGCAGAAGTAAAGGACTGGGGACTTGTCCAGAGAGCTGAGACATATGAACAGGGCAGGGAGGCTTGAAGAAAAGAGAATGGTCACCATGCAAGCTCCATGCAGCTCCCTGAAGGGGGGCCCTGCCAGAAGTCAGGGTGCCAAGCTGAGGCCTGCACTCCACAGCGCCTCCAGCTGTGGCAGCTCTTCCCCAATGACTGCGGGGAACGAGGCACCAAAGGGATTGGTATCTGATAACACTCAACCCTCATACTCCATCGATGACACGTTCACCCTATTACTGCGAGCTCCCTGAGGGTAGCAGGCATTTGGCGGAAATGACAAGCTCCGTCCTTAGGAGTTTAAAAAAAAAAAAAAAAAAAAAAGATAAAGTCAAAGAAAACCTTTCGGGTTTTTCTCGATTTAACATCAACATAACTATAATGGCAACCACTCACTAATTACCTATTACGTGCTAATAAGCACTATGCCACAAGTTTAACATCCCCTGTTTCTAATGCCACAACAGCCCAGTGCAGCAAATAACAGATTACCTACTTTCTCAGGCAAAGAAATAAACGGATGCCTGGAGAAGTTACTTTGTGGCCCAAGGTTACAAAGTGACAAAACCAGTGTAAGTCTGAGTGACTCAGCAGCAACTTGACTTTTTTTTCCCCTTTCAGTTCATCACATCCACTATGTTTAAATTATTAATAAAAATGCTTCTGTTATGGTCCTATGCCGAGCACTAGAAAGTTGAGTGCAAAACAGAAAATGATGAACTTCTAATCAGTCAGAATATTAGGTAAAGGACACATCACCTACTTAAAATGGGGCAGGCAGCATCTGGAAGTTACTAGGGTTAAAAGCATGAACCCTCATGTCAGAAAGACCTGGGTTTGAGATCCCACCTACGCCAGCCCTAGCAGTTGAGCAAATTATCTACGTTCTCTAGGACTCAAGTTTCTCATCCATAAAATGGAGATAATGGTGGCAAAAGCAGTGATTCACTATCTAACACCATTAGATACCACATCTTTAGACAAAGATTAACACCACATTTTTAGACAAAGATTCTACGACCATGACGACAGTCAGAAGGAGACAGTGTGGACTCCGGAAGGAACGCAAACTACTGTCTTTATGGCACCAGCCAAATATGTTTCAGCACAGCACTGAAGACGCCAGAAAGGTGAGACTACATGATGGGTCCATAACTCCCACACACTAATTGCTTTCCTCCTCTCCCACGATTCTCCTCCCTGTTGTAACACCAACTTTGATCTGAATATACCTCCCCTCACTCAGAATGCTAACCAACACAGCAGGTGAGTTTAGGAACTGAGAGAAAACAACATTCCTATAAAGAACATGAAACCCACATTCTAGAATGTACTGGAATTAAGGCATAAGGGTTTACCTGCACCGTAGATGTTCTGTTTCACTGTGGAAAAGACGTACCACATACGTTCAGAGAAACATGAAATTACAGTTTCAGAGCTTGATCGCTTCTCGGCCTTTTGGCTAAGATCAAGTACAGTTTCAGAGCTTGAAATAACAAAAGAAATAGTCAAATCCAGCCCCCTTCTGAGTCAAGTCCCAAGAGAGAAGACCTGAACAAAATCTGTCTGGAGGCTAACGTGTGACAGACTGTTCTAAACCCCAGGACAATTGTCACCTCTCTCCATCCTCTTAGCTTCTGAGGAACAACGTGATGTATGATGTCATGTATTTTAACTGTTTTACTAGGCTCTGTGCAGTTGTAAACACCCAGTGACATCAGGATCATGCTACACAGATAGAACTTCTAATTAGGCAAATGAGATGGTCAAAATCCCACCACAAACCACAAAGTCAAGGCACAGAACCAGGAAGCAGGAGACTCAGGTAGTACTTAGTCCTGATGATCACTGACCAGGTTTCTGATCTCAAATCACTTTACTTCACCCAGGCCTCTGATTCTAGAGCCACAAAAAGGGAGTTGCAGCAGATGGCCAGTCCTTCCCATGTCCAGAGCTCTTGAATTCTCCATCACCTGGCACACACAGTATACACAGAAAAACCCAACACTTTCATGTTTTTAAAAAAAAAAGTCACAAGAGAAAAAAAATTGCAAGACATCATTTAAAGAAAACTGTGTCAAAGCAATGCTTGCTTTGGGGTTTTTCCACAGAGGTAAGCTGTGTGTTTTCCAAAGGCAAACAGTCCCCTTTCTCTAGAACAAGGACAGGATGTCAGGAACATGAGTCATTCTGTTAACATTCTAGGTACTGGTCAGTGGGGGGACAGGAACCAGATTGACTTCCTAGAGAGAGGGCAGTAGAAAAACCTGCTCCGGAAAAAATCAGAAAGGGGGATTCCTTGAATGCCAAAAGGATCTTTCCTTTCCAAGCACTTCTTAATGCAGCCTTCTATTTAACAGTAAGGCTCAGCCTCATTTTGGCAAAAAAAAAAAAAAAAAAGTGAAGGAACTTATTTCTAGAACCTCAGAGTCCGTACGTGCAAACCAGATGCTGTGTTTGACAAAGCAGCTTCCCAACGCCAGCCAGACCACCGACAGTTTCCTCCTCACCTGTCCCCAGGCAGACATTTTCTCCTCAACACGCCCGCACAGAAACGCACGCTCTACCCGCCATTCCCTTCAGAGGCAGGAGAAATGACCCAAGACCAGTGAGGACCCCTGACAGGCGCAAAGAACGCAGGAGGGAGATGAGCAGCGGGGCAAGCAGTCAGCGCTCCGGGGCTGTCACACCACGGGCCCCGCCCCCCCGACCTCCCAAAACCCACCGCTTGGAGAAATGTCAACGTGAACGCTCCACCTCACTTTATTTTAGAACATCTGTTACAAAATGTCACATATGACCACCACCTTCTCCTCTTTACAAAAAAAAAAAAAAGAAAGAAAATCTTAATATGTACAGGAGATAGAGATTCATTTACGAACATATAAAAAATACAAATCCATTCCTGGGCCACCGCTAGGAGAGCGGCTGACCGCTCCACAAATCCCCACTGGGTTTAACAATGGAAATAAGGCTTCCCGTTCCACCTTCCTTGGCTAATGCCACCACCACGCTCAACGGTTAGAGTCCAGGAAAACTCACAGGGGAATTATCCAAAAGATAATGCCTCTGAATCCCTCCCCTACATCAGAATTCCCTGTAGTTCCCACCATGCATTCGCTCATTCATTAACCCGTCACCGCAATCTTATGACACAAGGTCTGGATTACAAGGAAAGGGTATCATTTCAAGGGTTGAGGTAAGAGGAAGAAAGAAGAAATGGCACTATCCAGAAAGTGTATTTATATCCCCTCTTTTTTTGTATTTAAACTCAGTTTGGTGTCCACTTTCTCCATTATTGGCTCCTCTGTAGATGTCAGTTACACTATGTGTGATGAGGAGAAACAAGATAATTAATCTTCAAACCCCAAAATGCTTATGCGGGAAAGAACGAGCTTACCGACAGATAAACATTAAACTGGTCAAAAACAGACGAAATGCAGCGTAAGAGGCACAGTCATTGAACGCGCTCTGGGGATCATTCAATAAACATGTATAAAAGCCACGGGGAGGCCCAGAGATGGAAGTCTGAAGATAGGCTTTGATATCAAAAAAACAGGCATAGACTGATAACACACCTAAGTCCCAAGTCCCTTTTACATTTTTTAACTGAAGTATTGAAGACATATAATAAGTTCTAGGTGTACAACATAGTGATTCAATAATATATACATTATGAAATGCCTACCACCACAAGTATAGTTACCATTTGCCACCAAAATCATCGCAATAGTATTGACCATATTTCCCATGCTGTACTTTCCATCCTCATGACGTACTTACAACTAGAAGTTTGTACTTAAACCCCTTACCTATATTGCCTCCACTCCCCTCCCCCTGGCAACCACCAGTTTGTTCTCTGTGTTTATGAGTCTGTCGTTCTGTTCTTTAGAGTCCACATGTAGGTGAAATCGCATGGTAGCTGCCTTTTCCTGTCTGACTTTTTTAACTTAGCATAAGACCCTGCAGGTCCATCCATGTCACAAGTGGCAAGATCTCATTTTTTATGCCTGAGTTACTTTCCACAGTGTAAATGAATATCACTTCTTGTTTATCCGTTTATTGATAGAATAGCCAAGCTACGGAAGCAAGTGTCCAAGTAATGTTGCAATAAATGTAAGGGGTGCACATATCCTTCCAAATTAGTGTTTTTGTTTCCCTTGGGTAAATACCCAGAAGTGCAATTACTGGGTCATATGGTATTTCTATTTTTAATTTTTTTGAGGAAATTCCATACTGTTTCCCATTTCGGCTATATGAATTTACACTCCCACCAACAGCGCATGAGGGTTCCCTTTTCTCCACATCCTCGAGAACGTTTGTTATGTCTTGTCTTTTTCATGCTAGCCATTCTGACAGGTGTGAGGTGCTAGATCATTGTGGTTTTGATTTGCATTCCCCTGCTGAGTGATGTTGAGCACCATTTCACGTGTCTATTTGGCCATCTGTATGTCTTTTTTGGGGAAAAAAATGTTTATTCAAGTCCTCTGCCCATTTTTTAATTGGATTTGGGGGCTTTATTGAGTTGTAGGAGTTTTTCGTATTTTTTGGATACTAACCCCTATCATAATAACATTTGCGAATATCTCCCATTCAATAGTTGCCTTTAAATTTGTTGATGGTTTCCCTTTGCTGTAAAGCAGTTTCCCAGTTTGACTGAATTCGTTTGAGTTTTTCTGAGTTTTAAAATTCTATTAGCTGAAGACTTGTGGAATATTGCTGTAGAGAAAACAGAATCACAAGGTGAGGGGAACTGTTTTCAGCTGAGATGAGACCAAAACGTGAGCTATAACCTGTTACTATGACACGCTGGGCAGAAAGCATTACAAAGACAACAAGTCAAAGGGGGACGGGGAGTGCCTGCCAGAAAGTAAGGAAGAGCTTCCGTAAGACAAGTAAATAGAACAATGAAAAGAATATGCTAAAAGGGGGGCGCCTGGGTGGCACAGCGGTTAAGCGTCTGCCTTCGGCGCGGGGTGTGATCCCAGCGTTATGGGATCGAGCCCCACATCAGGCTCCTCCGCTATGAGCCAGCTTCTTCCTCTCCCACTCCCCCTGCTTGTGTTCCCTCTCTCGCTGGCTGTCTCTATCTCTGTCGAATAAATAAATAAAATCTTAAAAAAAAAAAAAAGAATATGCTAAAAGGACACAGGAGCCAAGTGAAGAGCTTTCAGCGATCAAGACTGGAACAGTTTGAACAACAAATACAACAGTGTTGGATTATAACCAAAAGAATAAAATACGTATCTACGAGTCCATATTGATTTAAAGAAATTACTAAATAAAGAGAGGGGAAGAGACAAGTCTTCTGTACCGAAAAATTCCGAATAACTTACACTGATATCCACCCTCAAGGCAGTGGAGCCTAACTCCCCGCTCCTGAGCTGTGGGTAGCGCAGAGTGACTCCCTCCCAAGGAGTGCCATGTGCAAGGGCCAGGGGAGGGTGTGTGTGAGGCAGAGAGGGAGTTCAAGGTGGAGAAACCGGGCAAACACTACCTCAGCCAGCTGAGCAAGGTCAACATCCACAGCAACAACTCGTGTTAACAGTACTCGACATGACGTGAGGAGAGGACACTGTCCCTCTGAGGTCTTCCTCCCACAAGCCCGTAGTGCTCATCTCGTTATTAGAGAAAAACATCCCACAAATCGCAGCTGAGGGCCATTCTACAAAATATCTGGTCAGCACTCCTCAAAACTGTCAAGGTCCTCAAAAACACAGAAATTGTGAGAAACTGTCACAACCAAAAGAAGCCTAAAAAGACATGATGACTGAATGTGTAATATGGTATCCTGGATGAGATGAGGTAAAAACTAGCGAATTCTGAATAAAGCACGGACTTCAGTTAATACCAATGTATCAGTATTGGTTCACTAATCGTAAGCAACATGCCATACACTGAGGTAGGATGTTAATAATAGGGGAAGCTGGGTACAAAGTATATGGAAACTCTGTACTGTCTCCTCAGTTTTTCTATGAATTAAAATACAATAAGGAGGGGAAAAAGAGAGGAGGGAATGAGAACACAGTGTGTAAAAGAGAACAGATGGGTCAGATCCGACCAGAGTCACTTTAGCAGCAACTGCCTATCTTCCCTCAGCACTATCTTGAGGGACTAGTAACCGCCGCCCAAGGTCTTGAATCAAGAACTCCTGGTGTCCACATCTGCTTCTGTTAATATCCAGGCCACACTCAGTCGGGAGTCCAGACCTTATTCAGTGGCCAGAAGTGAAATGGACACTTTCTGCACTTTTTGAAGACACAAAGGATCCCCAGACCTGCTCCCCAAAAACTCCATTTAGGATTAAGGGAATCTAGGGCACCTGCGTGGCTCAGTCAGTTAAGCGTCTGCCTTCAGCTCAGGTCGTGATCTCTGGGTCCTGGGGTCAAGCTCCGCATCCGACTCCCTGCTCAGCCCAGAGTCTGCTTCTCCCTCTTCCTCTGTCCCTCCCCCCACTCGTGCTCTCTCGTTCACCCTCTCTCAAATAAAATCTTTAAGAAAAAAAGAATTAAGTGAATCTGCCTACACTGCTTAGGCCCGCCCTCTGAGTAAGAGCACACACACTCACATCTCTTTGCTTTTATTTCACCACCATTTATAAATGAGAACCAATTCAGCATTTGCAGGCTTCTAGAGGATTAAACACAAAACTGAAACTGCTTAGAAATAGTTCTCTTTCTCCGTGCTTCTACTTTCCTGACAAGGTCTCCAGCCCCATGAATAGCCTAGGAGACCAAACCGATCACAGGAACCACTTCTTCATCAAGCACCTGTCAGAAATCATTGTGAGGTTCAAAGGCAAGAATAGAGCACCTGGAGAACTCCAAGAAGCGGGGGGACCTCCTGATTCAATATCCTCCCCTCCGCTGACCTAACAAGCACACCCAAATCCACAGGCAACCTAAAAATAAAGGTTTTAAGTGAAAACGTGGACACTCCTGCCATAGCCACAAACTTGGTCTTTGATATCTCGCGCAGACTTAAGCTGACGCTTTTTGCCTTGCAGCATTTCTCTTACCTCTTTCAAGATCAAAAAGGAAGAACTCCTCAAGCATGACAGCCAGGATTTCCATTCAACTTAACTCATCTACTAGGTGAAAAGGTACTGTGCCGGTTACAGAGAAATCACTGGAACCATATTTACGCCTCTTAGGTCAATTCATTTGCTGGAGGGAGGTGTTCAAGGTGAACTTTCAGGGAACTTTAATAGGACACATATCTATGTTTCTTTGCTAGGATACATTTGCATGTTTTTTTCCTAAAAACACTGAAGAACTACACAATGACTTCTATGAAATAATACTAAAAGTGATAAATTCCCCCGAACTTCCAAAGCTGAAGTCCCCCACTCTGCTCCTCCCTGATGTCCGTAAGTGCAATCACAGCACGGGCCCAGGCCTGCTGACGACTGAAAGCAAACAGTCTTGCAAGTCTGTGCCTCCTCTTGTAAGGAACCTGCTTCCCAGGGCAACTTCCAACGCTTTCCCATCTAATTTTATAGGGAACTGAGTCACAAAACCCTTGCAGCCAAATAAAGGTTCAAGCCTTGTGTTGGCATTGTTTGCCCAATAATTCCTCCCTGGCTGTGGTTTCAGAAGGATAGACATTTTTTAAAAAATTAAAGACAATGACAAAATCGTAACTTCTAATGCAGTGGTTCTCAAATACAGGTGATTCCCCCTCTCCCAGGGCACAATGGGCTATGTCTGCAGGCATTTTTGATTGTCACAGTGGGAGGAGGGGCTGCTACCCAAGGCCACCCACCAGCACCTAGTGGGTACAGGCCGGAGACACTGCTCAACACCCTACAATGCAGACACGCCCCCACACACACAGTACAAGGGTTATCTGGTCCAAAATGCCACGCCAGTGCTGAGGTTAAGAAACCTGTTCTAAAGCCCTAAAAAGAAAACAAACAAACAAAAACAACCCTTGAAAACCGCCTTTAAAAAAAAAAATCTATGTAAAAAGATGTAAGTTAGGGCTCCTGGGTGGCTCCGTTGATTAAGCGTCTGTCTTCGGCACAGGTCATGATCCCAGGGTCCTGGGATCGAGTCCCGAGTCAGGCTCCCTACCCAGCGGAGCGTCTGTTTGTCCCTCTGCCTGCCGCTCCCCCCAGCTTGAGCTCTCTATATCAAAAAATAAAATTAAAAAAAAATGTATACTGATTCCTCCTCAATCCTCTTTGCAGCTTCTCCCTTCTGTCCCCGGAAGTTTAAGGCTTGCTCACAAGGTCCTGGCTTCTCCCCCCTTCCCTTGCATCCCTACCTGACCCTTATTTCCTGATCCACTTCCCATCCACGGTCATGTCCAACCTCTGCGCAAGAGGTCTAATTTTATAATCGATTACTGGCCGTGATCGACCTCGACCTCGACTCGTTGACAACAAAATTCATCATCAGGACCTCAGAGCCAACGCCTCGCTGCCTGCCCTGTTTCAGTACACATCACACCACTTTCCCCACCTATCCACACACACAGTTGCTCTGCACCGCATAGCCGGGACCTAGCACTTTCCCTGCCACACAGAATTCATGCAGATATTAAGTGAAGCAACACATTAAAAACACTGTCATTTTTTCACTCCTTCCTCATCTCTCACTGTCCAGCAAACCAGCTGCAAAGCATCATGAGTTCCACCCCCAGATGTAAAGGCAGCACCTTTAATGCTCTGCCTAAAGAGTCGAAACGACCTCATCCATCCCTACGAATGCCAGGTCCAGCTTCCTTAACCACAAATCCCATTTTGTCACCACTGCCCCCTCTCCACCCCCCCAAAACCAGTCCACAACTAATCAGATTCTTCCACGCTGAACTTGGCACTGGCATTTGGGATTCAACGTTTCCAAGTTACCTGTCGAAACTCCTGTCTCCTGCTGGTTGTCATACTTCAAAGATAACATTTCCTGAGTTGCCCCCACCCACATTCAGAACCACCAGCATCTACTAAAAGACACAGCAGAGACTACCATTGGCTCAGAATTCTCCATGCTCCCTTTAACAACGACTACTTGAAGCATTCTCCCCCCGTCCTCACTCCCATGTGTTCTGACGCTTTCCACTCTTCCACTCTTCCCTCCACAACCTCTCTTTGGCGTAGTCACCTGGCTTCTGATTGGACTTCTGTCAATATTCAGCCTCCGCCCCGCCACACCACAGCTGTAGGCAGGGAAGCCTTGCCCCCAAGCCCAGGGCCCAGCAGCTGCTTCGGGGGACAGGTTATCCCACAGCCAGTATTAGCATCCCTCACAAAGCCAGCCGGTCTGCTGCTCCCGGGCACTTCCCAAGCTTTCCCACCTCTGCGACCATCGCATTCCCCTCTCCTTGGCTCCAGCTCGACCTCTCCACCACACACCCACACCTTCTGTATCCACCTGAAATGACAGCCTCTCCCTAAAGCCCTTCCTAATTTTCCCACCCAGACCAGAAAAATTGTCTTCTCTTCTTAATCACTGGTCATTTTCACTTCTTGGAGACACAATAGACATACAAGAGTTTCGGGCATATAACACAATGATTCGATATTTGTATATTTTGTGAAATGATTATGACAATAAGTCTAGGTAAATCCATCATTACACATAGTCATAAAATATTTTTCCTGTGAGGAGAAATTTGAAGATCCACTCTCTTAACAACTTTCAAATATCTACAGTATTGACTAAAGTCACCAATGCTATACATTAGATCCCCCTGACTTATTTATAACCAGAAGTTTGTACCTCTTGATCCCCTTCACCTCTTTTTGCCCCACTCCCCCACCCCCACCTCTAGCAACCACCAGGCTGTTCTCTGTATCTACATGCTTCGTTCTGCTTGGTTTTTTTGTTTTTGTTTTTTTAAATCCACCTAGAAGAGAGATCATGCAGTGGTGTCTTTCCCTATCTGCCTTATTCCACTTAGCATGGGCCCGCCCCAAGGTCTATGTTGTCGCAAATGGCATGATTTCCTTCTTTTTATGGCTGAGTAAATTCCGTTTTGTGTGTGTATATTCACACCATATCTTCCTCCATTCATCCACTGATGGACACTGAGGTTGTTTCCACGTTCTGGCTACTGTAATGAACTAGCTGCAGTGAAAATGGGGGTGCAAGTATCTTTTTCAGTTAGTGTTTTCACTTTCTTTGGATAAAAATGCAGAAGTAGAACTGCTAGGTCATATGGTAGTTCCATTTTTAATTTTTTTGAGGAATCTCCATGTTGTTTTCCATAGTGGCTGCACCAATTTATATTCCCACCAACAATGTAAGAGGGTTCCCTTCTCTCCACATCCCTCCAAACATTTGTTATCAGTCTTTTTGATATTAGCTATTCTAAAAGATGTAAGGTGGTATCTCATGGTGGTTCAGGTTACATTTCCCGATGATCAGTAATATTGAAGATCTTTTCATGGACCAGCTGACCATCTACATATCTTTGGAAAAACGTCTATTCGGATCTTCTGCTCAATTTTAATTGTACTGTTTCTTCTCTTGCTGTTGAGTTCTTTATATATTTTCGATATTAAGCCCTTGTCAGATATATGATTTGCATATATCTTCTCCCCTTTGGTAGGCTGCCTTTTCATTTTGCTGATGATTCACTTTTTTTTTTTTTTTTTAGAGTAAGCGTCATATTGTGGCTTGTATTATACTCATTAGTTTATCTCTTTTTGCCTCAGCCAAATCCCTCACTTACTTGCTGTGTGACCTCAGGTAAATTAATTCTCCATGCTCTTCCTTCATCTAGAAACTGGGGATAATAATGATGTGTATCTCAGTCATATAGAGAAGATTAAACTTGAGAAAATGTGCACATGGCTTAAAACGTTGCCTGTGCACGCAAATGCTACCTATCATTCACGTTTTATTCCTCTCAGGGCTCAAAGTCTTACATTTTAATTGCTCAAAAAATACCACTTGAATGTTAATCTAGCTATCCAAAATGACAATTATTAAGGCCTAGCAGGAAAAATTAGCATCTGTTGAGGGCCCACCATGTACACTGCACAATATATAAAGTACTTCACCCCCCACGTAACATGTAGTTCTCTCGCCTCTTTGAATTACGTATTATTTTTATCATACACGTAAGGATCAGAGAAATAAAGTATTTCGCCTAAAGTCAGATAACTAGTCTGACTACATATGCCACTTTCCTTCAGCTCAGCCCACTGCCTCTATAATGTGGAGTTCTCCCATTCACATAACCCCAGGGTACAACAGTGAATAAATACCAGACTTCCCCTGGCAAGTTCACGGTTAGAGGACTAACGGGCTGAGGATTTCTACCAACGCCAGCTTTCAGGGAAGAAGGACAGAGAATCAGAAGTTTACAGACGTTGTATTTTCTCCAAAGACCTTCCGCTGATAAATGGAAGGAGTAACGGAAGGAGGCAAGGGAGAAACAGGGATAGGGAAACTATAAGCTGCAAGACATAGCGAGGAAATAAGCCAAGGGTCACAGCCTAGAAGCGCTCTACCACTTTCCCCAGCGTCTCAGTTTATTTATTTTCTTATGTCATATTGGAAAATTAAACAACTCCCTTTGATGTTTATTCTGGGAAGTTCATGTACAATTCCAGCAGGTAATTTTTTTTTTATGTTTTTTTGTTACATTATGTTAGTCACCATACAGTACATCCCTGGTTTCTGATGCAAGGTTCGATGATTCATTAGTTGCGTATAACACCCAGTGCACCATGCAATACGTGCCCTCCTTACTACCCGTCACCAGCCTATCCCATTCCCCCACCCCCCTCCTCTCTGAAGCCCTCAGTTTGTTTCTCGGAGTCCATAGTCTCCCATGCTTCACTCCCCCTTCTGATTACCCCCCTTTCTTTATCCCTTTCTTCCCCTACTGATCATCCTAGTTCTTGTGTTCCATAGATGAGAGAAATCATATGGTAATTGTCTTTCTCTGCTTGACTTATTTCACTTAGCATTATCTTCTCCAGTGCTGTCCATGTTGCAGCAAATGTTGAGAACTCGCTCTTTCTGATGGCTGAGTAATATTCAGGGACCACAACTTCTTAATCCAGTCATCTGTTGAAGGGCATCTCGGTTCCTTCCACGATTTAGCTATTGTGGACAATGCTCCAGCAGGTAATTCTGATGTGCAAAAACCCAATTTATTCTAAGTGACTCCGTGAAAGCGAAAAGGAGCTCAATTATCCAGACTATTTCCCTAAATCTCCCCCCACATTCTGCCCATCTGGTTTCCTTGCGAGTGATCCAGGTGAACCATCTGTGCTTGTGCTTTTAAAAAAAAAAAAAAAAAAAATTCTTCCAACCTAGTTACCAAGTTCTTCCATTTGTAATTTATTAATTTTAAAAACTATAGTCTCCATTTTCCTTCCTGCATATCCCAGGTGAAGCAGGATTAGGTCAACTCAAACATCCTTAAGTAAAGCAACGTGAAATCCAAAACATACATAGCCTTAATATATCCTCTTCCATCGGCCAATTTTACAACAGTGCTAATTGCAATTTTAAAAGATGACGACGTCTTCTGGATGAGCCACAGAAAGAATAATATATTTAGTCTGCAAATTCATGGAATACTGAACGACAAGCCAAGGGCACTTCACCTCCATGGTCTTATGATTCCTTAAGCGAGACAGGCATTCAGAGAGCTTCAGAAATAATGATGGGGGAGATTGTGCAGAGGGGCCCACAGTTTCTTAAAATGCTGCAATCTAGGTAATGCTCTTGAAACAACTGTTGCTCTAAATGACAAGTAGAATGTCACGTGAGAATAAATTTAAGACAGAAGAACACAAAAAGTAATTTCCCAGCTATTTTATTTATTTCTAAAGATTTTATGTTTTTAAGTAATCTCTACACCCAACATGGGGTTCGAACTTAAAACCCCAAGATCAAGAGTCACATGCTCTACTCACTGAGCCAGTCAGGCACCCCTCCCCAGCTATTTTATTTGTTTTTCCCTCCCCAGCTATTTTAAATCTCACTTTAACTATACTTGCAAAGGGACTTAGAAAATATTAAAGACACAGAAACGTTCAAGCTTAAGTAAAAACATACCTTCTAACTGGGGCGGGGGGATAAGACAGTATCTAAATTCTGAATTACAGAAATTTGCCCACAGTAGGGTCCACTACGCCAGAACCCTTGGTTACATGTTATCTTGGGAAATGAGCAGACCGAAGAGAAATGAATTACCAGGGCCACAGAGGGCTGAGCGGCAGCTGGGGATTTCACTCTAGGTTTGGCAAGCATTGAAACAATGAAACAGTCAATGACGATACTGCCCACTGTATAAGATCAAGAAATTATGAATCCTTTCTCTAAATTTAGTAGCAAAACTCATTCCTGTTTGACTTTTCAAGCCCGTTCAGCCCAAACGGGAAGTATATAGTATATGACTTCTAAAACAGAAAAAAAGGAAAAATAATTCCCTCCCATGAAAATCAGAACTCCATCCCGCCAAGTTCTTCTAGTTTTCCAATGTGGAAATACTTAGCGATGGCTATGCAAATGCTTAGTCTAGATCTAAGACACTGAACAAAATGAGAGGGAGGGAGAAATGCAGGCGTGGTTCATTTCTGCAGCAATGCCCTGATTAAACATCAGGGCTTACATTTACAGAACCACATTAAAGACTTCAGAATCCCATTTACTCTCTGTAGTGACAAATGTGCTTAAACAACAACTTTCTGACTCTGTCGAAAGACAGCAGCTCATGAGAATTATTTTTAAAAAAAACAAAAGAGTCCACATGACTGTTTTGCTTTCACGTTGAGGAAAAAAAAAAAAACTTTTTTTTTTCTTTTACTTCCCAAATTCATTTTTCCTATTCATCTCACAGTTGGGTATCTGGTGGAAGCATAATTGAAAAAGGAGGACAAAGCCTGGGCAAATTATCCAAAGAAGAACACGCTTTCTGTGAAAGGCTTATAAAAATAAATTTGGCTTATAAACAGGAATTCAAGGAGATCTCCACATTGCCCTCTCATTCATCTGAAACTATTTTTCACTCATTCCTACTTTTCTCCAAATTCATAGAGTGGGGGATGTTGAACAAAAATTCTAAGTAAATCACTGTAGTCCACCTTAAACACAAACACAGGTTTCAAATTTCGAACCAAAAGAGCACATCTAATTTAACTTTTAAGAGACCAGTCCAGATGGTACTTGAGGACCAGTGCAGAGACACAAAATTGGAACCAGTTTCCTAAGCAAAGCTAACAGCCCATCTGGGGCATAATCAAGCAATGAATCTCATTTAAACCCAAAACACCTTGGAATGGAGCTCTTCCTCTCTGGATTAAGACATTTTTCAGCCTCTCGCCTGAAACTTCTTGGCGAGTTGTACTTCCCATAATCTGTACCCCAAGCACTACTCATCTCTAACTCTGGTGTGGGGTTTGCCACCTCATGTCCCACAGCACCATGGCAACCCCGCTTGAACATACAGACATTCCTGAGCCTGAAAGAACATTCTAACTGCAAATACAGGCTCAACGGAGGAGGGCTTCTGCAGCGGGGTTTTTCCTCTCTGAACCAAACAATCAGAAATTTTAACAGATTTTATAAAAAGTACGGCTTTCTGGAAACATAAAGTCAAATCCATTATTGACACTAACAACATTCTGATTCAGGGGGACTAACTCTTTGCTACCAGAAAATAAAAGCATTGTATCTCTTCTTCATAGTCAACTGAACTGGGAATAGGCCAGTCTCAGGACTAAGCAAACCATTCCTGCATGTTTAGTTTTGTAATCATCAGTGTAACAGGTGTTTGCTCCTCCTCAAATTACATTTTGAGTCACTTCAGCACATCTATAGCAACTAAATAGAAGATAATTCCTGCCAAACTTTACAGGGTAACCTGTGATCAATAGCTAGATGGACAGATGGTTGGATGGATAGATAAGATGAATGGATGGATGACAGATTTAAAATACATTCTTTCCCAAAGGCCAAAAACAACAGATAATGTTTGTAATATAAACTATTAACTGAACTGCATATTTCTTTCTTGGTGTAGGAGATCAGGTTGTCATTCTTCATTAAAAATACATGTGCACATAAAATAAGCCTTTTTTTTTTTTTTAAGAGAACTACTTCCACATGTATCTACTCTGCCTACAAAGGTTCCAAATGACTATCCTACAAAGCTGAAATGGAAACAGACAAGCTAAAAAGAAATGGAACTGAAGTCATAAGTTAGTGCCATACTTGTTGCAGAGAAGTGAAAAGTGGCGGCATTATCGTGGTGCAAGGCTGAGCTCAAAAGCTCCCAGAGCATAGCTGGGAATGCAGTACTAACTGGGAATATTCAAAAATGATCAATTAGTGAGTGGTTTGCTACTTGGAAAAAAATAAATTTAGACCAAAATAAATTCCAGATGAATAAAAGTTAAGTCTCTAAAAAATAAGTTTCTAAAGCTAAAGTCAAGTTGTGTATTTTTGGATTCAATCTTGAGCAAGGACATTCTTTCAAAATAATGACAAAAAAAAATCAAAATTTAAGTTTTTTGATTATGTAGGAAGGTTAAACTTCTGTAAATCTAAAATGCTCCTCTAGGGACGCCTTGGTGGCTCAGTCAGTTAAGCGTTCAACTTTTGATTTCAGCTCAGGTCACGATCTCAGAGTGTTAAGATCCAGCTACTGCCTGGTTCGGGCCTAGGGGTGGAACCGGCTTAAGATTCTCTCTCTCCTTCTTCCTCTGCCCCTCCCCCCTCAAAATCAAGTAAAAAGGTGACGTGGGACAAATAGCCAAAAATTAAATGACTGATCTATTATATCTGTATCAGCACACTATGACCCACAAGCCTAATCCAGCCTGCTGCCCATTTTTGCACAGTCTATGGGTTAAGAATAGTTTTTACATTTTTAAATGGTCGAAAAAAATCAAGAGGAAGATTATTTCAGGACATGTAAAAACTTTATGAAATTCACATTTCAGTGGCCATATTGGGAAACAGCCACACTCATTTCCCTATTGTCTGAGGCTGCTTTCGGCCTACAATGGCAGGACTGAGTAGTGGGGACAGAAACTGCCTAGCCCACAGAACCTAAAGTCATTACTATCTGGCCCTTCGCAGAAAAATTTAGCTGACCTCTGACCTATTATACAAAGGGCTTACGCATAAGAAAAACAATGAGGCCCAATAAATAAGTAGGCAAAGGGGATTTTGTTAAGTAGAAAAAAAAAATACAGTAAAGAAGAAAATGTTCACTTCCTGCCAAATTAAAAGAATCTCTTTCACCTGTCAAATTAAGAAAGATTTTTGGAAACGTCAACACAATGCTGTCATGGATCCAATGAAACAAGACCTAACACATTGCTGGTGGTACTCTCAAAAGGTCCCATCCTTGACAAAGCCATCTGGCAAAAAGAAGCCCCCCAAAATGTCCATAACTTGCTTCTCTGGACCTAACCTCAAATATGGGCAAATTCGGATAAAAAGATATTTATTACGGTATCATTAATACAATGAAAAACCACTGGGATGCCTGGGTGGCTCAGTCAGTTAAGCTCTGCCTTCAACTCAGGTCATGATCTCGGGGTCCTGGGATAGAGCCCACATTGGGCTCCCTGCTCAGTGGGGAGTCTACTTCTCCCTCCCAGTGCTTGTCTAAGCTCTTTCTCGCCCTCTCTCGCTCTTTCTCAAATAAATAACATCTTTAAAAAACAAACACATTAACAGCTTAATAAATTTCCCTCAACTCTAAGTCTTTTTTCAAATTTTAATATGTGAAATCAAGATATATCTTATAATCAGATACATTTAATGTACCACATTTTGTCATATTAGAATGACGACAGAGCTTTTAATCAATGTTGTCTCATATGTGAGCGACTACTACGTAGGTCCAAATAAGAGACTTGATTGAAGGACTTACTTACAAAGATGTGGGGAGGATGAGGGAACCAACAAGGGCTGTTCAGGCAGAAAGCAAAGTGAAGAAACAAGGGAGAAAAGTGTGCCCCCAGAGCCCTGGAAGAGTGCCCACCAGGCAGAGTGATTCCTTAGAGGGACACGGTGAAAAGGCAGCAGAGAAGCAGGGAGGGCACTCGGTCAGGATGCCTGGTAAGCTCTCTCCTCCCACCCTCAGCTCTCAAGTCCCCCACTGGCCAATCCAATAGGAATCCTGGAGGACACAGTCAGCACCACGGCTCCCCCAAGAGGAGGGCAGAGAACAGATCTGGGGAGGGGGAAAAAGGAATCACCATCTTATTTTCCTATCACCCAGTGGGGAACATGGAAAGTGATCTCCCACTGTTAACGATTAGTGGGAAGTAGTAAATCTCGAAAGCTTAAGCAGTTTCACCCTAGATCACCCAATAAACCAGTACCTGAATGGTTTAGTCACTTCAAGAAGAACTCTGATGATGGGAGATGAGAAAGCAGAGATTTGAAAGTCAAACTGTTTTTTTTCTCCCAACAAGGCAAAGTTATAAAAGAAAACATTTTCCACAATGTTTGGGCACAACTAATCTGTGGGGGTGGGGGAGGGGCAGAGGGAGAGAGAGAAAGCATC
The DNA here is from genome assembly GCF_024610735.1 of Ursus americanus. Classification (NCBI taxonomy): domain Eukaryota; kingdom Metazoa; phylum Chordata; class Mammalia; order Carnivora; family Ursidae; genus Ursus; species Ursus americanus. The sequence continues at coordinate 33,178,236 of NC_142127.1, read as the reverse complement.
TCAAGCGGACTCCCTACTGAGTGCAGAGCCCAATGAGGGGCTCAATCTCCCAACACTGAGATCAAGACCTGAGTCGAAATCAAGAGTCGGATGTTTAACCGACTGAGCCACCCGGGCACCCCAAGAATGAGTTATTTTAAATAGCAGGGAGGTTGGTAATCAGCAAATTAAATCCAGGAGTTGATAAAGTCAAAAATGTCAATAAATTTGTGTTTTCCAGACTCTGTGGGAGCTAAAAAGAATCCATTTCTAGTTCCTACTCTTCTGTATCTTTTAAACTCACTATTTCTAAGTCAGATTTTCAGGAAGGGCTCTACCCAGATTTATTTCATTAAGAACATACAGAGGCTTGTAGTGTGGAAAGGGGCAAATTTAGGGGATTAAACAGCAAAATTATCATCTTATAAATAATGTGACCCTCAGAAATCTAGGACTACAGATCTGGTAACTGTTCTTGCCGCAAGTCACTGTATTAAAAACTCCTATAGGGAAATACGATAAAGTAAATGTCTCACTCAAAATGAAAATTAACTTTGTTTCTAGTTAATCTAAGAGGAACTCATGGTACCACACTCAGCTTCACTCCTACCATGATGCCTTCTTATACCCCCCTCTTCCCTTTCTCCACCGTAGTCACGCCCCCCAACCCGAGACACAGAGACTTGCCCTAGGGAGCCACACTAGTCCCAGCTTCTCACTTTAAACATTTCAAGTACCTCCACTGCCTTCACAGTTATTTTTCATTGTTGTTTCATTACTTGTTTTAGTCATTGTTTTCTGAAAAATTAAGCTCTCTACCTGTGGTCATTGCGAACACCCAATCTATCAGAATCTCTCAGAAGGTCATTACCAGTTTCCAGGGTGGTAAGGCATTCTCTAAGTCATACTTTGAGGGCTCAAAGTGAAGTCACCCAAAAGGCACAAGTGGCTGAATCTAATGTAGACAGTCTTCCACCTCTATCAACAATTCACCAAGACCGCGTGCTGTCAATCAGAATGGACGTTTGGGAAGCCGTGCCCTAGCGGAAGCTACAGGAACAGACAGTAACTGGAAAACTCAAACTCAAGAGTGTGGTTGTCATTGCTATCGTATTTACTCACACCTCAGTTTAGCCAAGAGAGGACAGTAACACAACCTTTCAAACCAGTGTACAAAAGTTGCCAACATCCTATCTGCCTTTGTCTCCAACAAGTCCTCTGTTTTCATACCTTAGCTGAACAATCACCTTAATCATCATAATCTGGCATCACAAATGAAGATTCCGTTCTAATTCCCAAGAGGTGACTAAGAATTGAGTTAGAGTCCTAAATGTCTAAGTATCTTCCTCATGACCTGTGAGCCTTTTGCTCCCTTCATTCACATCCCCTCTCCGTTGGGTCTTAACTGGAAACCAGTATTTAGGCTCTAGGCAAAGAAGCAATAGACATTAACCCTTTCAACTTTACTCCTGACTCAGTTAAGTATTTACTTATTGCCTCACACTGCTGGCCACCTTAACTTTGACAGTCTTAACAATCCCTGTTTTTGTTGAAGACGGAGGTGGCTGTTCTCATTTAAAACATACGTATGAGCTGAGCTCTGTGAATGAAAGACAGTCTGCGATATCCACAACTGGGACTATCTCAGTAATTTTCAGTATCTGCTTCACTGGCTCTCATAAGCACTTCAGTTCACCAATCTCCTTAAAAGTGACACTAACTTCCTTTGTTTTGAAGACTTGTACACAAACGATCAATCAGAAGGTCCTTTGATGCCATCAGAAAATCAGCAATGAAAAAAAACGAACCAGTGATGACATTAGGCACTTGAATTATTCAGCTGCTATTATAGATAGCTGCCTAATTCAGGCAGAATACGGTGCAGATAACACTGCTTTGATCATGGATCCTGAATCATTTAAGGTGATCCTAGCACACAGGCACTTTCCTCCACTGTGAGAGCTAATTTCAACTGTGGTTTTTCAGCACTAAATACTACCAGGAAGAACAAAATAAATGCCACCACAATCTTTATGAATCTTCGTCATCTAAGACAAGATGCTAAAGCAGAGCTTTCCCGATTCTTGAAATATTAACCTAATTATCAGGACAATGAAGCTTCTCAGTAAGAGCAATAAATTGTTTAATGAAAATGTGCAAAGTCACAGGCGTCCAAATTAAGTATGGGGAAAGACATTTTGATGGTAAGCACCAGGAATAACTTCGAAAGGAAGTTCGAGAATGTCTGTGTTAGTTTAAAAACACAGAAACCACTACCCTTGAGTGTCTACAATAAAGTGTGATGGTAAAAGTTCTAGAATCCTAAACTAGCTCTTGGGCTAACAGACAGTAATATTTACAAAGCTCATCGTGGAAAGCAAGGATCTCTAGGCTTACCAGGATCGTAGTAACAGTACCCAGAGCTCAAAAGGCAGGTGTGAGGAACAAACATAAATGGAAGACGAAACATTAAGGGGATCCCTGGGTAGTGCGGTCGGTTGAGCATCCGACTCTCGGTATCAGCTTTGGTCATGAACTCAGGGTCTCTCTCCCTCTCCCACTCATGCTCACTTTCTCCCCCCACCCACTCATATATAAATCTTTAAAAAAAAAAGGTTACACATTAAGGAATCTCTTAATTACAACATTATTTGTGTAGTAGTGAACAGTTTTAAAAGCAGTGGGCGGGGGTGCTTGGGTGGCTCAGTCGTTAAGGGTCTGCCTTCAGCTCAGGGCGTGATCCCGGAGTCCTGGGATCGAGCCCCACATCAGGCTCCTCCACTGGGAGCCTGCTTCTTCCTCTCGCACTCCCCCTGCTTGTGTTCCCTCTCTCGCTGGCTGTCTCTATCTCTGTCAAATAAATAAATAAAATCTTTAAAAAAAAAAAAAAAAAGCAGTGGGCGATTGCTGGGATCAGTCTGGGCCCACCTAGAACGCAATGTGCAAACCTCCTAGCTACCGTGACCGCCACACAGACCAGAAGAACAGGAGCGCCCAGGGGGAACGTGGCCATCAGAGAATCACTGGGTTTTCAACAGGTCCAGGCCGGAGCAGTTTCCAGATGACCGTTCCACGTCATCGCAAGGGAAAGTGGAGCAGCCAGCAAGGAGTTTTCCGATGTGCTCCTCGACACGGTCTTCTGTGCGCTACGTTCGAGAGAAACATACTTACCATGGTGCCTTCTGTTACTAAGACCTCTGCTTGACAGACTCACTTAAAAACCTTTTAAAAACAGCCAAGCATGGAGCTCAAACTCACACGTGAAAATGAGCGGAACCTCAGTTACTGAACACAGTACAAACAGGACACGACACCCAGGCTTCCCCTGAGAAGTCACAATCTTCCCCCATTAGGCTTATTTTATAACTTTGTTTTCGACTTCATATGTTTTTAGAATAAAGAAGAGAATTTCCTATTTTGTGCCGGAAGTTACAAGGTACTAGGATTAAACGAATCATATCTCTGTACTCAACAATGGCACAAGCAATCCAATTTAACATCTACCAAAGGCCTGCCACAAAGCCAGCAACTGGGCTGGTGCCTGTCATCAAGAAAAGTATCTGTCCAGGGTAGAAACTTAGCCTCGCCACCCACCCAACAGAGACAACACAAATCGTCATGTTCAGCCGCAGTGGGGTGCGTTCCACAAAAACTTTACTGGGAGCTTGGTAACGGCACAGACTTTACAGACCCCAGTCTGGGCTTTCGTCTGTAAGCCAGACCTTCCATGGAACACATCTATCTACATAGCATGCTCGCCTACAAAGCTCATTCCGCTTTCCCAGGAAGGGCCTAAGCCCAAGACAAGCCACACTTTTTCCTTGAAATATCTGGGAACCAGTCCTCCTCCCTCATGACCTTTTCTTTTAACCCATCACCTTCCAAGCTTCTTGGACCAATGGTGAAGGAGGAGGGTGAATCGGGAAGAAGAGCAGCAAACTTTGTCCAGGAGCACCCCTGGTCTCCCGCAGCAAAGTTTACCCCCACCTATTACTGAAAGGAATTAGATCCACTCTGAAACCAGAAACGTTTCATTCCATATTACTACTTAATGTACTTAATTTGACTATGGTGAATACTGAACAGAGAAATGCGGTATGGGGAGATGTCAAAAGTCAGTGATTTATGAGAACTCGCTTCTGAGTTTTATCCAGGTTAACGGAAAACACCTCTGTGTAAGAAGTCCTCAGAGCAATATTATTAAATCAGAGAGACAATCAACTGCTGGGAAAAAAGAGGGTCACCAAAGTCCTACAGAGAAGGATAGGTAAGCAGGCATATTTAAGGTCAATAGCATGAAAGTCAAAATAAGATAATTAGCAGAGGAGATAATTAAAAGGTGATAAATTAAGCCTAAAGTGTGTCGAGTAAGTTAATGAATAAATGGGCAAACCATTTACCTCCTGCACTGACCCTACCAAGTTGAGAGGTATTTTTAAAACACATAAGTTACCAACAACTAAAGGTGTAACCCTCTCAGGGAAAAGGTAAAAGACACAAGGAGCAAACAGCAGAGATCCCTTAATAAGGAAGTAACACAGAAGTGAGCAGAGGAAGGTCCTAAGCGGACAACATTCAAGGTCCTCCGAAGAGCTTTATAGTCCCTGAACTCCATCTCACACTCCCATTTACAGATCAAGGCTAAAAGCCCGCACCCAGGATCAGAGCAGGAGTAGAACTCCTTATGCTACTCCCCCCATTTCATTGAGACCACTGGTGAATGAATTCCAAGGTAACCATTGTGATGGTGCCAGCAATAAATCTCAGCAAGGTATGCAAGTAGAAAGACAGCTCATCTCCTTGTTTCCCTGAAATCGTCCTGTCTTCTACGGTCACCAGCTATGAACCTCTCCTGATGCTCTTACTTCTACTTTCTTCTCTGCTCTATTAACAAGCAAGCACGTTCCCTCCCAGGAGAAGTAAGGGGACCTTTCGACATCTATTCTCAAGATGCTGAAGCACGACTGCGGTCTGCAGCACTGAGTATGTGCCATTTGGGCTTAGTGAGAAGACTGCATGTCCGGGAGCGTCAAAGAGAAATCGAGGCGCAGCTTGAACTACAATGTGGCGGCCAGCCTGCTGAGGCAGTCACACGGTCAGACTGGGCATTTTAAGAAAGTCAAGCATGAAAGAACCTAATTTAGGCCTTCTGAGCAACCATCTTGATAGTTCTCATAAGTCATTTCGAAAACAACTTCACGGAAGGAACCACAAAGCTCCTGACTAAAACCCCAATTAACATTAAAAAGCGAGGAATCCTGACAGACGCTATGGTAAGCTTTCGTAGACATCAAATCAGCTGAATGCAACTTTGCCTGTCAGACAGAGTTATATTTTGCCTTACCCTACCTTGCCCCACCAAGATTCCCCACCTTGGGTCTTCTTAATACAAACGCACCAGGACAGTGAACATTCTAGGACCATCTGGCCTGACGACATATTACACATTCACAGAGTATGGTTCTAATCACAGCACAGTTTAAACAACGACCCTAGATCTCAGCAAGGTGCTCCTAAATGGAAGAATTTTGTATTTTGCCTTTCAAATTGTTTTTATTGGAAGCATATTTGTGAGAACACAGAAGTAAAAGGCCTCGGCCGGAGCTTCAAAGCCACAAGCGCTCATTTCCCACCACCCGCGCCCCCACCCAGCCTCCCCCCCCTTCCCTCCATTCTGCCTTCCATAGATGGGATTCTATCTATTTTAACTCTCTGGAAGAAAGTGTACCTGCCAACTAACATCACAACAAATCACTTCCTTCCCGATGCAGATGTGGCCTCTTGCACGCGTGTGTGCCTTTAGCACCAAAAACAGACGCTTCATTGTTGAGAGTCACCCTTAACTCTTTGGAGCAAACAGGCAACAGCAGAAGACAGGAGCAACCCCACCCTCTGTGCGGAAGGGTGTCCCCTGGAGCCTCGAGATTAAAATTCTCACTGCCAGCGTCACCTGTGAATTAGAGCATGGCCTTTGGAGTTTCCTGCCAAAAAAGAATTCTTCCTCTAACACGCTTCTATTATCAATACTGAAATGGACTTATTAGGTTAGGTGATAACTGTTTCAGGACTAGGAGTTAAAGGGGTGTCCTTAAAGAAACAAGAGACCTAGGGTATAGCTATTTTTTTCTTTCTTTGGCGGGGGCAGCAGGGAGTTTTGAGAGAAGATTTTAGAACACCGTGCAGGCCCTGGACCAGGGAAGGCCAACCTTAACTGAAGGCACGATGCCTGCCTATGCCAGAAGTTCCTGCTTTCCAAAATCCAGATACAAGCTTCCTAAAAACAGAGATGTCCCAGGTTTGAAAGAGAACTTGAGGGGCGACCCAGTAAGACTGCCTTCACTGAGCCAAGGACAAAGAGTCTTTCAATGGGATGCCTGAAGATGCTCTACCACTCACTAAGCCTGAAGCAAAGCTCTGCTTCTGCCCTGGGGAACCAGTCACCGGTCATGTCAGTAACGTCAGCCTTCTCTCGGACCATACCTCCCACCGGCTGACTTCTACCTGTACTCGCCCCATGGCCTGGCCCTCAGCTGGCCAGCTAGACTGGGGCCTACGCCCCAGTGCCAGAGCCCGACTTCACCTGGACTCCCGAGAAACCAGTAACATAGACGCTGGCGTGAGAACAAGGCATCGAGGCTTCATTTATTATATATATGGGGGGGGAGGGGGGGAGGGAGAGAGAGAGAGAGAGAGTGTGTGTGTGTGTGTTCGTTCAACCACTTAAGGAATGAGGAGAAAAAGAGCTCTGGAATCCGTGGTTCCAAACTGGGTGTTCTCGCTTAGTCATCCGTCACAAGACTTAAAGCACATCACTTCACTCCTCAGAATCTCAGTTCCCCCTCTGTAAAAGAGAGATAAAACTCCTACTCTGCAGAGCTGCTATGAGAATTCAGTCAGTACAAAGGAAGCATTCAGTAAGTAGAAACGTAAAGGCTGGGGCGCCTGGGGGCTCAGTCGGTTAAGCATCTTGACTCTTGATTTTGGCTCAGGTTGTGATCTCAGGGTTGTGAGATGGAGCCCCACCTGATCGGGCTCCATGCTGGGTGGGGAGTCTGCTTGGGTTTCTCTCTCCCTCTGCCCCTCATGCTCGTTGTGTGCTCTTTCTCTAACAAATAAATTAAAAAAAAAAAAAGAAGAAGAAGAAGAAGACGAAATGTAAAGGCTGAGATCTGTATAACATATGGTTGCTACCCTGATGCAGGAAACACACACACACACACCAGTTTTACAAATTCCTAGTTTATGATGTCAAAATTCTCTAAACAAAACAGATGCTAGTGATCAAACTGCATGATGACTTCTGCTTATTTCTTCACCGCAAGCAATCGAGACCCTCCAAGATTAAATTTATTTCCTCTAACTTTGGGAGCAGCTATGAGCTCTTCCATGACCTTCTTAGATTTCCAAGGTTAACATTTATGGTAATTTTCATAAGGAAAGAAAACAAAATCTGCTATAACCACTCTGGAAATATAATTAATAGTAATACATTATTATTATAGATTATACTATTATTTTTTTTTAAGATTTTATTTTTTATTTATTTATTTATTTATTTATTTATTTATTTATTTATTTGACAGAGATAGAGACAGCCAGCGAGAGAGGGAACACAGGCAGGGAGAGTGGGAGAGGAAGAAGCAGGCTCTTAGTGGAGGAGCCTGATGTGGGGCTCGATCCCAGAACGCTGGGATCACGCCCTGAGCCAAATGCAGACGCTTAACGACCGCGCCACCCAGGCGCCCCTAGATTATACTCTTATTGATAGCAGCTCCTTCTTATGGAGTACTACATTCAGAGTTTTATATAACTAAGCTTGTAACATGCTGCATGAAGAGCAAATGATTATCACTGCAAGAAATAAATTGCAGGAGAAAAAATAAACTCTCATAAGAGGAAGTTACCAAATTTAGAGCCTAACGTAGTATTGCCTCCCAAACTACCACCAAATAAACAAAAGTAATGCCTCTCAAGGGTCTACACCTACAAAGTTTCCTCCAGCTTTTCAGTGCCCACCTGCTTACCCCTCTCCAGAGTTCCTAAGGAAAGTAAATTTAACATCAGCATCTCTCCTCCCAGAAATTAAGACTATTACTTCTCTCTGCCCTCCTGGGCCTCCCCTCACCACGCTTCTATTTGTAAGAGCCTAATAATCCAGTCAGAGTTGCAGCGTTCAGTGATGCTTTAGCCAGCTTCCAAACAGCCTGGCATCAGGCTCTCTGTGCAGATGGGCAGCCTTCCTTCTAGCCTCTGTTTGACTTTTCACACTAGGACCCAGAAAACACAGATGACAGTCAGAAAAGATCTCTCGTGCTTTATTAACACAAGCTTCCTGGACTCTTTTATTGGAGTGTCCAGAATAATTCACTTCAAGGCACCCAGAAGTAAGTGAAGGCAAAGACACACACACTTTCCTTAACGGCCACCTCCCCTTGCATCCTGATGAAGGTAAGTCTACAGCAGAAGGAAATCCAACTGGCTGGCCCCAAAACCTCCATACAAAAATGGAGCACTCCTGGGGTGCCTGGGTGGCACAGCGGTTAAGCGTCTGTCTTCGGCTCAGGGCGTGATCCCAGCATTCTGGGATCGAGCCCCACATCAGGCTCCTCCGCTAGGAGCCTGCTTCTTCCTCTCCCACTCCCCCTGCTTGTGTTCCCTCTCTCGCTGGCTGTCTCTATCTCTGTCAAATAAATAAATAAAATCTTTAAAAAAAAAATGGAGCACTCTTATGGACGAGTCAACTCTTTGGGAACCATCCATGTGTACGTGTTTCCATTAAGTAGGTCACTTCCATAAGTACATTCACTTTAACAGCTTCAAAAAGTAGGACAAAATAGTTAAAACTGGTATGTAAAAATGTGTTCTGTTATTTGGTATGCTAACTCTTCAGGAGTTACATGGTTTCTTAAACTGGTGCATTTAAAACATCACCGCATTTCAGTTTTTCAAAAATGCCGCAGCAACTGTGCTGCACACAGCCATCGGGAAGTTCACAGGAACAGTTCTCACAGAAACATCTCACAACCATGAGATGCATTTGTAAAAATAAAACAACTGTCTTTTCAGGATCCAGAATAAAGGCCATAACTCTTGTGACCCCATGCAGAGTGGGAACCCCAAGGGCAAGAATATGAAACCATTCCCATTCTGCTCTTTTCGCCAAAAAGAAGAACTTCAAATAAGATCTCTGCTGTGAACAAAGACAGTGAACCAAGTAGCTCCTCTTGTTGTTGCCCCGGGAGTGAGCATCCTTGGAGCTCTGGCTTCCCCCTCTGCAAGAGGGCACAAGGCAAAGGCTGTGTGTGAGCTCATATATCATGAAACACCTCTTCTCAGGGCAGCCCTGGACCCAATCTAAAATTTATGAAATACACCAGGTCAAAGATTTATGAAACAGACCATGGCAGAGATTTTCAATGTCTCTTGCTCTCCTGGTGCATTTCTGCTTCTCAGGCTACCAGTCTTTTGTGAACTATCATCTTATGCATTATCAATCCCACATGCATAAATAAATTCCACAGCAATTCAAAAAACAAATCAGATGTTACCAAACTATGACAATCAGTATGTAGTAATCAACATCCTTTGGCAATGCTTAGTGAGATTAGCACCTCTTGCTTTCAAAACAAGGCTCCTTTTATCTCATTTTCCATTTGAAACAAAAAGGAAAGAAGGAACCTCTACTTATTAAGCACCTACCGAGAGCCACCCGCAAGCATCAGATACACGCTCGCACTCAGTCATGCCAAGTTTCCATTTTGCTTACGAACAACTAAAGCTCAGTTTAAGCAATCTGCCATAAACTAACTGTGCAGTCAGCAACTGAAAATGCCAATATCGTCTCCTTGTTGCTGCCCTTCATGCCCCCAAAGCGGGGCTGTCCCACAGACACTGTAAAGTCAACACAGCTCAAGAGACGCTGTGTAAACCCAACTACACAGTCATCTACAAACCAACTATACTGGGTATACGGGGCAGGAAGAAAGTATTTTCCCCACTGATCCAAAATACAGTCTTTTAACACAGGTCAGATACAAACTCAGCCTAGGATGGTTATAACCTCCAGAGTCATCTATTAGGAGACAATCGCTGGAAGGCAAGAGAACAGGCATTCTAGGTAAAGGAGAAAAAAAAAATGATGAAAGGTGCAGAGTGGGGAGAAGCCAAGGTGTAGAGGGAAGAATGAATGGGTCTTTCAACCTCACTCCTGTTTCTCCATACCAGGGCCATAAGACATTTTAAGGTTACAAGGACCTCACGAAATTCTGAGAAGTTACTACATACAAGTAGGAGTGTGGATAAGGTATTGCTGCCTTGATGAAGATCAGAAAGAGATAAATCACGTGAAGGTGTTTTCATGGTTTACAGAAGACTTCAGCTGCTAGGTCACTGCACAAACTTCCCCCAGCAGTGCACTCGCCAAGGCTGACAAATGGCTCCTTTGGCTCAAACACACAGATCCGATTTTGCACGTACAAATGGTTCATTCATTCAACGCATACTTACTGAAAGCCTTCTAGGTGCCAGGCACCGTGCTAGATGTTATGGATACAAAGATGAACTGACCTTATTCTTGGCTGCTCAAAGCCCAGGAGAAGACAGCCACTATAATTAAAAGGCAATGAGTGCCATAAAAGTAGCAAACAGGGAATGACTAGTGTCCACTAACCAGGTCCAGGTTCCGAAGGTAGCAGCAGAAACATCTCCCTAATTCCCCCTTTTGTCCACATCTAGGCTCACCTCTGATATGGCTGCATCGATTTCTAGTTCATACATTTGTAGACATTTTCAAAAGCTACCATTTTCACAGATTTCATCACGTTTTTCTAGAATTACAACATCTAAGAGAAAAAATCAACTAGATGGGGGTAAGGGAAGGTCCTTCCAACAAATGCCTTTTATACCAGTTCTGTATTGTGGCCCACATCTGTGTGCCCTATTATCTATTCAAGAGAGCCAACTCAAAATTGTCAAGTCAGAATGCACAGTATCTCCATCCTCCCCATTATTATTCCCTTTACCATAGCAAAGCTAGGAATGTGGCACCAACCTGGTCCTGGGAAGAGAATATTATTTCTTAATATCCCTTCTAGTACGACTACATCCTTAGCAGGTGGTTACAATATTTGGGTTTTAAAAGGAAAACTTAGTAAAAATGATGTTAACACCCTTAAAAATACTAGATACAAGTTTAAAAGCAAAATTAAAGGGTGAGGGGCGCCTGGGTGGCACAGTGGTTAAGCGTCTGCCTTCGGCTCAGGGCGTGATCCCGGCGTGACGGGATCAAGCCCCACATCAGGCTCCTCCGCTATGAGCCTGCTTCTTCCTCTCCCACTCCCCCTGCTTGTGTTCCCTCTCTCGCTGGCTGTCTCTATCTCTGTCGAATAAATAAATAAAATCTTTAAAAAAAAAAAATTAAAGGGTGAGGAGCTCAAAGAACAAGGGAATATTAACCCTATTCCAATACGACACTTCACTTAGTCAAGCACGGATCTATACACATCAAGATAGCCCAGATATCTAACTCTGAGACCAACAAAATACAATTTGGAAATGTATTTGCCTCATTACAAGCCGTCATATTCTTAAATGAAATTACTGCACACAGGCTACCCGACAGTCCTATCAGAGTTCACTAACAACACGGAAGCACTCACAGTGGCTTACCCGATAAACCAACACAGCGCTGTGACCATGTCCCTAGCGGCCACATCCACATCAGCACCTGTCCTAAAGCAGGAGCGTGGCTTCCAACTTAAATGGCTCACCCCTAGCACATGGACCCACTGCACAGACCAATATCATGTTCAGTCTCTAAACAAATCTCCTTCCCCATCAGCTGGGCTCAATATCACTCTGCAGATCTTGAAGTCTGTTTTTTGTTTGTTTCTTTGTTTTTAAATAAGAGAGCACTTGTAAGCACACAGTTTACAGAGAGAAGGACAGAAAGCTAGGTTTCACTTCCTTTCCTCTGCCTCGGCCTGTTTCATAGTTGTTCCACTCATCCTTCCCCAGACGTTCCCTCTCGACACCTGGAATAGGTTCTCCCACCTCACCTGCTCGAAGGCACACCTCTTCTCGCTCTCTCCAGAAATCTCTCCAGAAAACTCATTCCATGAAGCGTCTCATTAAGAGTCCACACTTCCACTTACCCATTAAAAAGAACGCTAGTAACATATTGGTGTAACAACGAGCAGTCTACACAGCACCTCACACTTAGGCTTTCGGTAAACCCACTAACGAAGCAGGAAGGCACGCAGGCCCCATATCACCATCCCCACTCACACGTGAGGAACTGGGATCCCCTCCACAGCAGAAACTGCACTGTGATCATTCCGCTTTCTCAGCAACTTCCACAGACAATGTTTAATTAATAAGAAAGCAAGACAGGGGTGTGGAATGGTGGCATAGAATAAACATTAGATCTTCTCCTTACTAACTCAATACTGAGAAGAAAATACAAAGAAAAACAGAAGATGAGGTGAAACATAAAATCAAATACATATTACAAACATCTAATTATTTACACGCAAATGCAATCAGCAGGACAGGTTTATAAGCCCACGTTAGGATTTGGACGTATAATCATTCCTGAACTAAGAAGAACACTAGAATTCTGAAAAATGTAGAAGTCTTGTTTAGATATTTGTATTAATACAAAAGGATATTAAAGTTTTAAATTCTACTCAGAGCAAACTCAATTCAAACACACTCTTTCTAAATGATCCTACTTGACAAGATGCTTGCATATAAACTTTCACCCAAACACAGATCAATCTCTATGATTTGATGAAGGTCCGGAAAGCCGGTGAAATTGTTTACAGGGTAAAAATAGGCTAAATTTATCTTGTATCTTTTAAGTTTGAAACTTTAAGGAGACTTGAGAAACAAAGATACTATTGTGGGTCATTATTGCAGGTACCAACCATTTTGGCAATCGAGGCGAGGGAATAAGAGTTCTAGCCTCACAAAGATTCATAAGAATGAATCTAAGAAGGAGCTTCTATTGAAGTTCCTACTTCCGGTAGGAATGTTCTATATCTACACTGGCCAATATGGTAGTTATTAACCATCTGTAGCCTTTGGGTACTTGAAATGTGGCTAGTGCAGGTGAGAAACCGAATTTTTATTTTTGAATTTAATTAATTTACATCTAAAGAGCCACATGTGGTGCTGGTGGCTACCATATTGGAGAAAACAGCTATAGCAGATGAACAAGAAATGCATTCAATTTCAACAAGAACTCTTTAAAAGAGGACAGAGTCACACCTATAAGTCTAAAAATAAGACCAGGTGCCTATCTAAGAATTTTAATACTAACACAGACCTTCGAGATCCAGCAAAGGGAAGTGAAGTCACGTCCAAGGTCAAATAAATACTAACAATTACAAACTATGATGGCCCTTCCCACCAATCTCTCTCCACGGTAGTTTGCCTAAAAGTTCGTCAATGAACCAGATGAAAAAGGGAATTAATATTTTCAAATAATCCATTATATGTCAGCCACCGTGACACAGGTTCTTTACGACTGAGGTCATATGTCATCCTCACTATAATCCTGACAAGCAGCCATCACTATTCCTATTAAGTAACTCTACAGAGATTGGCAAAAACTGGATTCCAACTCTGATCTCTGCAACTCCAGAGAGCAGGTTATTTCCACAGGACCATACTTTGTCCTTCTCAAGGTTTCTACCAGTCCTCTGAGCCTCAGACTTTCAATGAAGTAGTTGATCACATGCTCCCAAAATTACCAAAATCTGGTACTCTCCAACCAGAATGCTGGAAATTTACATTTGTCCTAACCAAGCAAAAGATAATCCTCCATTCCCAAGAGAGCAATGCAAGTTCCGTTTCTCCAGGTTCCTTGAAGATCTTACTGCATTCAACCCTACAGCAGGGCTGCCTCTGAGAGGAGAACAAAGGAAGAGCTTACAACAGCCAACATGTACTCATTAATCCTCACTAATGTCTGCAGGAGGTCACCACTTTCAGTAATGACATCACTCTTCCCCTACAGATGAGGCAGCTGGCAGGTCGATCGCCCAAAAGGCCATGCCGCACAGCCATGCCTGAACTCTCCATTCCTCAGACATCCCCGGCTCCAAACTCCTTCCTGGATTTCTGGCAGTCCATGTGACCTCTTGCAGAACTCCCCAGGGGCAGATCTTCTGACTTCAGAGGAATCCTTTTCTCCCCTCACCATACCAGAGACACATACAGAGTTCAAATGATCCTGGCACTGGAAGCCTCAGCTAGAAACAAAGCAAGAATAACTCCCAAGAAAACATATGTCCACACAAAAACTTGTGAATCAATTGTTCACAGCAGCATCAGGCAGATACCCAAAAGCAGAAGCAACTCAAATATCCATCAGCTGACAAATGAAGAAAATGGAGTATATCTGGGGCACCTGGGTAGCTCAGTTGTTTAAGTGGTTCATGATTATGGCTCAGGTCATGATCTCGAGGTCCTGGGATCCAGGCCCAGGTTGGGCTCCATGCTCAGTGGAGAGTCTGCTTGAGGATTCTCTCTCCCCACCTTGGTTGGCCTCGCCCCTCCCCACCTCTCACTCTCTAAAATAAATCAATCACTAAAAGATGGGGGTATATCTATACAATGGAATATTATTCAGGCATTAAAAGGGGGTGAAGAATCCTCATGCTAGAAGAAGTCAAGTCACAGAAGGCCACATATCATCTGACTCCGTTTATGTGAAATACTCGTAAGTACATCCGCAAAGACAGAAAGTAGAAGAGTGGCTCCTAGCAGCTAGGAGGAGGGGGAAGTGGAGAGTGACTGCTACTGGCTAAGGGGTTTCTTTATGGTGTGATTAAAGTCTCCAAAATTAAACACTGGCAATGGCTGCACAATTATGCATATGTTCATAAACCACTGAATTATAGATTTTTAAAGAGGTGAATTTTATGGTGTATGGATTATATCTCAGTAAAGTTATTTTTTCAGAAACAAGCTCATGGGATGCCTGGGTGGCTCAGTCCATTAAGTGTCTGCCTTCGGCTCGGGTCATGATCCCAGCGTCCTGGGATCGAGTCCTGCATTGGGCTCCTTGCTCAGCAGGGAGCCTGCTTTTCCCTCTGCCTGCCGCTCTCCCTGCTTGTGCTCGCATGCGTGCGTGCTGTCTCTCTAATGAATAAATAAATAAAATCTTAAAAGAAAAAAAAAAAAACAGACTCATAAGATAATAGTAACAAAGTAATGGCTGGAGCCCAGAGGGGTAGGACTCAACCCAGCTGTATTTAAACTTTCAATTAAAATGAGAAAGCCAAATGGTGATGTTTTCCAAAAGTCTTCCCTAAATTCAGATTCAAACTTCACAAATTGTCTTCCATTGAAACTTTAAAAACACAAAGGTCAGGCACCTGGGTGGCTCAATCAGTTAAGCATCTGCCTTCAGCCCAGGTCATGATCTCAGGGTCCTGGGGATAGAGCCCCACATCAGGCTCCCTGCTCAGCAGGGAGTCTGCCTTCTCCCGCTCACTCTAACCCTCCTTCCTGCTCATGAACGCTCTCTCCCGCTCAAATAAATAAAATCTTAAAAACAAAAAACAAAACAAAACAAAAAAAACCCACCCACAAAGGTCAAAGAAAAGCCAAGATCACCTCCAACTTACAGATACGCAAAATAAAAGTTTAAAGATTTCCTCAGAGATAAAGAAACCAAGTCCCATGTATATACATTTAACTTTAGATCACCCACACAGAGGTAAGAAAGTCTTTCTAGTAAACTTGTCTGAATTAAACCTGACATTCCCAACTACTACCTTTTTCTCCTAAATATGAATGGGTTACACTAGATCATAGTCACTGAGCACTCACCATGGGCCAAGTCCTGTTCTAAGCACACACGCAATCTTACAAACCTTAATCCTCATACCCCCCCCCATCTTCAGACACAAGATTTAGGGTTATATGGGGTCCTGCTCCAGGGCCTGTGCCTATTCCTTCAGGGTCCAAAGAGCTACCACTGGTAGCAAAGCTGGTCGGCAGTGAATGACGGACAGGACTTGAATTGTCTGGCCCCAGCATCTGGTCAGTGCTCTGGATTCTACTTCTCATTCACTGCAAACCAATAAAATCTCAAAGCTCTTCCTCTATGCAAAGGTCCTATAACTAGAATAGCTAGTACTATTCTTAGGCACTATAAAGGAATAAAACTCAGCCCTCCAATGACTTAACTCATTAGAGAAACAAAAACAAACTCTGAGTTGTTTGTATGAAAAACATATACGAAATACATACACACACACACACACACACACACACACACACACACACACTATGTATTTGAAAAACTCTAATAACATCTCATATCCACCAATGGGAAACTACAGTTGCAGATCAACAGCAAGAGTGAAGAGAGCTGACCATGTCTAGGCCTAAAGTCAGGACAGCCAGGAGGGAACGGGGAGGGATAGGACGAGTGCTGCCTTCTCACTCCTGCTCTCTGGTTTCAACTGGCTGAACAAAACCAGACATACGGGCAAGGGAGCCTCAGACGGAGCCCATAAAGGTGAGCTGGATGGGGGGGAGGGGTGCAGAGAACAGAGTATGGAGTGGATCCGGGGCAAAGGAAAAAGAAACAGCACATGGGATCGCAGGCCAGTTAGAAGATGATGTGGCAGCCCACTGGCCTTACCTCCTTACCTAAATCCCTATTCGAATAGAAGGAAAGTGGGTTTGACCAAATGGCAGTGATGTGGTGCCCACAGAAAATCAATTGCAAAGCATGTTCTCACAGTCCCTCCCCTGGGTCTGTCTCCAGTTATTCAGGCTTAACTCGAGATATTTAATAAGTGTAAAGCCATTAAAATGAAGACTTTTCAGTTACCTACCTCATCTTTATCCCAGTTATCTACCTTTTTTTCAAACACCTCAACTGAAACAACGACTTGGTACAACTCCTATCTTTGAAGCTCATGTTTACAACTGAAACAAGATCACCACTCAGTCTTCGGGAGCTGTCAAAGTATCTGATAAAGAAAGTCCAAGTGCTAAAGACCCATTACATGATTTTTGTTATAAATACATGGTTGAGCATATTACAGAGCCCTGATGACCAAAACAGTCCTCACCCATACGCCAAGAAAGACCATTTCTCTCCCTTTTTAGCACTTGGAAAAAACGATCCCCCAGCCTCAAAGTGGTTAATCCCTACCCCACTCTCCAGAATTTAGGCTGAAGAATTTCCCCTCTGCAGCCTAGCTTTTTATGCTAAACCTGTTACTAAGTCTCTTCATTCATTCAAGTACTATTCATTTAATGACCCTTACCATACATAACTGAGATGTTTTCTACTCTGAACACCACTCTGAAAGGAAAACGTACCTAGAAGCAAAGCCTCTATATGCCCAGAATCTTGCAGATCAACTACAGTTTCAAATATTCTTTCCCACTGTCCACATAACCAATCACAGTATCTAGGAAATTCTATTTTGTATGCCAAGAACATCTCCTAAGCCTGCTGTGCCCTGGTTTCTTCAATGCAAAAAAAAAAAAAAAAAAAACAAAACAAAACAAAAAAAAAAACACAAAAAACTATAGAGATAAATCATGCTTCATAGGTTGGACTCCCATATCCCAGATTTCTAAGAGTTAAAAATAATCTTATCTAGGGATTTCCTTGAAAATCCCACTGAGCTGACACACTTCAGAAACCCCAAACTCAATTTTACTCTTCTATCTATATTCTGGCACAAAGTCAAACTCTCCCTAACTGTCTGTGGAGAAATCTTCCACTAATTGTACCTATCGTGAGGGACCAGACTTTTCCCATCACCACTAAATGCCCAAAGAACTTCTTTTAAAAGACTGATGCTCAAAACCTCAAGCTGAAGAATGAGACTTGACTGGTCTCATAACATTTAATGTCATCTATAAAGAAAACAGCCCATTTTAAACAGAATTTTAGGGGCAGAGGGGCAGTAAAGATAACTTGGTTTAAACCTTTCATTTCACGGATTAGAAAACCGGTGCAGAGAGAGGTGAAATGGTCTGTTCCAGGCCACACAACCAGTTAATGTGGAGGCTGGAGCCAGACCCCTGATCCCTGACGTGGGTCTTGGGCTGGCGGACTTTACCGTCTTCCTTTGTATGCCCAACACAGCCACAATGAGGAAAGGTGCTCATGTCTTCTGATCCCCAGGCAATCGGCATGCAGCGTTTGCACAAACGCACCTCTACCTCCTTCAGTGAAGAGCCCTCCCAGACCTACAAATTTTGAGGATTACCAGGGATGCAAACAAATTCAATGAAAGCAAGTATCAAAGGCAGGACCTCAAGCAAACACACACTACTGCACAATGAAAGCCACACTTACGGTGAGGACACTGTAACTTAGCCGCAGAGCAAGCACTTGTCCAAGGCTTATTTGCCAATCAGCCTCACAGCTTCTCTAAGTACTAATTTGGACTTCAGTAAGATAGAGAAACCTGCCCTGCTCATTAAATTACAACCTCTCCTTAATGTCAGAATATTCTCCCTATCCTCAAATGAGCATTTGCCTTTTCCTCAGATTGCATCAGCCAACAACAGAAAAGGGACCTAAATAGTTTCCAATGAAAACAGAGAAAGCAACTCCACCTCAGGTGCCTGAAATATGGGCCATAATTAATCACAATCCATTGAGAAGAACAGCTCCTGCCTGGTATTATTAAATGGCCACTGTTCAGGCTGCCCAGAGGAAACTGCAAAGAAGTCCTGAGAAGTGCAAGGTCAGCCATAAAGATCTTGCCAAGGTTAAAACACAATGGGGGAGGTCAAGGTCTTCATCAAGGCAAGTGAGCACAGAATGTAAACTCTGCGGTAACATGTAGAAGGCATCCCAAAAATAAACACGGGTCATTTGTCAGATGCAGTCATCAACTTTCTCCCATAGGACCGTATGCCAAACTCAGAATCTAAAAATAAACCAAAACCTCCAACTATCAAGACAATAACTATGAATTCACAATGGACGCTGTGCAGAGTTTACTGACGCTATCTTAGGGCAGGGAAACGGACCAAATTTCCAAAACAATAGTTCATATAATGAAGAAATTATGAACAATAAATTTGCCTCAAATACCAAATTAGACTCTCCACTGGTGGACCTCTAGTTAGAGTTCATCTCCCTGCAGAGTAATCTTAGAGCTCAAAAATTTTAAGAGCAATACATATGGCTCGTGATACAGGCCAATTAGTATATGCATTTATATTAATTTAAATACTTTCATCCGCCATAAGAAAATCCTTACCCTACCATGTGAGTTCTCCCAACTAAACTGAGAACTCTTGTCTTCCACATATTCCATTTCATGTGTGAAATTAAGGAAGCTATAAATTTGTGTTATCTGACCATCAAAAAGAGAAAAGCATTTAAGATTAAAAACAAAAAACAAAAAAAACAAGTGTCCTTCTGTGGTAGCCAAGCCTCCAAGACAGCCCCTCAAAATCCTAGCCTCTTGGTATTGATGCCGTTGTATAATACTTACCACTCATAATGAACAGGGCCGACTTCTGTTACCAATTGGACATCACAAAACAAATGGTATAGGACTTCCAAGGCTAGGGAATAAAAAAGCATCTTCCATCTTACTGTCTCTCAGATTGCTTGCTTGCTTTGGGGCAATCCAACTGCCATGCTGTGGGGACCAGCAAGCAGTCCGTGGAAACACCTTCAGTAAGGGGCACAGAAGCTTCCTGGCAACAGCCGGCAGCAACTCACCAACCCTGTCACATGAGACAGTTTGAAGTGAATCCCCAGCCCCAGTCAAGCCTTCACATGTTGGCAGCCCCATCGGAGCTCTGCGACCTCACAAGATATCCTGAGGCAGAACCATTCAAATTCCCGAGAACTGGAGACAGAAATCTCAGAAACGAAGATAATCTTTATTATTGTTTTTGAGCTGCTAGGTTGTGAAGTAATTTGTCACACAGCAATCAATTACTAATATACTGATGAAATTTTCTGATGAAATTTTCAGAAATAAAAGTGTAGCATCTTCTGTTTTTAATTATTTTTAATTTTGTCCTTTCCAGTGGTTCAAGTGATCCTATCACTTCTTGATCAACTCTTCTCTGCAAAGAATGCATTATTCCTAAGGGACCAATTCCTCTCATTTACCAGCCAACCTCTTCACAATATCAGCACATGCTGGAGGTTACTTCTGACCATCCACTTTGGCAAACTCAATCAATACAGTCCATCCTAACGCTAATAAAAGCTTCTATTATTTGAAGGGATGTAAAGCAGTAACTATGTGTGCACAAATATTTAGTCACTTGAACTTTCCCTTATTAAACTAAGTCAAATCCCTGAACTTCTACTGATTCTCCATCCACCCTTCTTCCCCCAGGGCTTCACCCCTCTACGCCCCTCATAAAACTGGGCAAAGAAGAAACCAACAAAATTACAAAATCAAAAAGACCCAAGGAGATGCATATAAATAGCCAAACAATAGTTCATCATTTGTTATAAATGCCTTATCATGAACATTTGATTTTTATAGCATCTCTAGAAAAAAAGCTGCTTCCCCCAGCTCAAAAAAAAAAAAAAAAAAAATTGGGCAATGGCTGGTTTCCAAGGAATACAGAAGCAGTAAGAACAACCGTGAGGTTCCACATCCTTGCATTCTTTCACACTAACTCAGACGCCATGTGCCTGCCCAGGGAAAGAGAAATGCTTTCATGTTAACTAGGTACATGTCCAGTCATGGAAGGCTAAATTGCATGTCTCAGTGGCTTAGGCAATCGGCATGCAGCGTTTGCACAAACGCACCTCTACCTCCTTCAGTGAAGAGCCCTCCCAGACCTACAAATTTTGAGGATTACCAGGGATGCAAACAAATTCAATAAAAGGAAGTATCAAAGGTAGGACCTCAAGCAAACACACACTACTGCACAATGAAAGCCACACTTACGGTGAGGACACTGTAACTTAGCCGCAGAGCAAGCACCTGTCCAAAGCTTATTTGCCAATCAGCCTCACGGCTTCTCTAAGTACTAATTTGGACTTCAGTAAGATAGAGAAACCTGCCCTGCTCATTAAATTACAACCCAACAAGGTAATGCCAAACCTACAACCTTAGGTAAATGTGAGAGAAAGCAATGAATGAATGAATCACTATCTTCTCCTCCCTTTGTGAAAAGATGCTAAAGTAAATCCTGAATGTGCCAAGTTTCCTCTGCTCTTATGTTTCAAAATCACACAATTGTCCTTTAAAAAGGTGGGGAGGTTGGGCTGGCCCAGTCGGTTAACCTTCCAACTCTCGATTTCGGTCCTGAGATAGAGCCCCCGGGGCCATGCCCAGCTGGGCATGGAGCTTAAGGTACTCTCTCCCCCTCCCTCTCCCTCTCCCTCTGCCCCTCCCCACCCTGCTCACACTCCCATGCTCATGCACTCTCTCAAAAAAATTAAAAATAAAAAAATAAGGGGGAGGCATAATTTAAAGAATCACTTTAAAATATACTGCCTAGACTACTGTCACTTTCTCAATTGGATACTCTGTTGCAGAAAACTAGGTAGCATCTCATTTAGAGCTACAACTTACGCTAAATTCAAGGACACCCAGACTAAAAATACGCAGAAGGAAAAGACTTAAATATCATCCTAATGCCAAGAAAGAAAAGAAAAGAAAAGAAAAGAAAAGAAAAGAAAAGAAAAGAAAAGAAAAGAAAAGAAAAGAAAAGAAAGGAAAAGAAAAGAAAAGAAATTGAGCAGAGTGGACATATTTTATGGCTTTTTTTTTCCTTCACCAAAACTGAAATTTTATATAAACAAGAGGTAGATAAAATTCTGATATTTAAAAATCAGGAGAAAATGTTAATTCTTCAAGGAATTATCTTTCAAATCCCAAAACCAAAAGATCTATAAAACCTCCATGAACATCAAAATCCTTATTTCCTATTTGACTGACTTTCAATAGTTCTGCTTCAGATCATTCCCTTCCTTCTAGCCCCCCTTTATTAAATACTTTCCTTTCTCTCTCTCTCTTTTAAAGTAAGCCTAAAATACCAACCAAAAGAGACTCCAAGACCACTAGTCAACTTGTTCCATCCTTCAGAAACAAGAGGAGAAGCCAGTACTTTTTGGGTTTGAGGTTCCCTCAAGGAAGAATTAGCTGCTGTTTTTATTGCTTAAAAAATAACTTCAAAATGAAACTGAAAATATAGCCAAATGCCCCTAGATCTTAAGAGTAAGAACGTAAAATACATGGATCAGGAATTATTTTGCTGACTTACTAGCAACCAGACCCTGATAAGGGTATTTTGCCCATTTCAGAAATATTTTGTAAAAATCATCTAGGAAACAGAGACCAGAAGCATTATAGGATAAAAGGCTAAAAGATAACCCTATGAGGAGATATTATACAACCTTCAGTTATTAAGCTCACAAAGAGAAGGCTAAGAGGCACCCAAATCATCATCTTTAATTCCACAAAAATTTATATATGAAAGATGGTCACCAGATGTTCCCCATCACCTCTGAGTAGAAAGCAAATGAAAAAAGGCTTAAATTGCAGCAAAAGGGTCTGAGACCCCAGGTCCCTGTACAGCACGTGAACTACTCCGGGAACTCCCAAACATTACATTCACATACATATGACTCACTTGTGGGATCCTGTTAAAATACAGATCAGGTCAGTAAATTCGAAACAGGAAGTGAAACCTTGCATTTCTAATGAGTTCGCAGGTGACCCTGATGCTCTTAAACCTGGAGTACAAGGAACTGGAGTAGAGCGGTAGGACTGTTCATTCTGGCTGTCAATTCAGTTCAGTGGGGTTCCCACAGGACTGCCTGGGCCACACCCATTGGTATTGATCAAGAAGCTAGCTCAAAGGGAGCAGATCATATCAACCTTCCTCATCAATGAGCTTCAAGATGGAACTTACAAAGAACACTGAAAAGTAACTGTGAAATACCAGAATACGAAGTCTCTTTGAACAGGTTCCTAGAGCCCTGAGGTGTGGTTTGAACCTGGTAGAAAGGAAGCAAGACAGAGGAGCTCACACACCTGGAAGACAGACTCTAACTTCACAATCCCCTTCCAACCTGTTTTACAAATTATCAGTGCTCTTGGGGACCCAAGAGGTTCTCCAAGCCGCGATGCCTCAGATGCAGAAGTTATCACTTAAGAACGCTGTCAACTACAATATGGAACATCTCGGTGCAAAGGCATTCAATGTGTAGAAACCGGAACTGCTTAGTGGGATAATCCACTTTTTTTAGCCTAGTTCTAAGGAGTCTCCAGCAATTACTTACATTTTCATCAAAGAGTAAGAACATAAATGCCACTAACCACCTGAAGTCAAGACTGACAATACACAGTAAGAGGGCAGCTTCCTACACGAATAAAGTAAACTAAAAGCATTGCTAGAGCGTGTAAACCAGGACACACCACAATTGGAGCTGCAGCTCTTCTAGAAGGAATTGTCTTTATGTGCATAGACCCTGCATCTAGTCAAGTACACTTTATGATGCCCAGTCCTGGAACAGGCAGTGTCTAGCACAGAGTATGTGTTCAAGAAACATGTTAACAGAGACACATGCAGTTCTTATCCTTATGGGGGAAATTTCAATACATCCAAAAATCTCAACCTATCCTCATCCTCTAGATAGTCTACCCAACTGGCCCGGTCTGTTGGCTGTACCAACAATGCGCCAATTTCCCAGGCTCGAGTAAACGGAGTTATTCTTTTCTCTGCCATTCTATTGGATCAAGGGTTCTGAACCTGGGATCCACAGACTCTGATAGTCTAGTCTATGAACGGGTTTTGGGAACTATAATTTTTTTTTTTTTGGTTTTGTTTGTTTTAACACATAGATCTCTAGACCTCTCTTGATATAAAGACCAAGAGCTTTCATAAGAATCTCAAAGGAGCCCCTGATCTAAGTAAGAACTTGCGGGAATCCAAGTCCTGCCTTTTTCTTCCTAGGAACCCACTCCCGGGTCTCGCCGTCTTCTTTCTTACAGGTACTCATCTCGTCTAGCTCCTCAGTCCTTCGTTGCCTGCTTATGGCAGCAGACTTCCGACTGGGCTTTCTGACTCTGACTTAATCTACTCTAAGCCATCCTAAGATTGTTCCTAGATTACATTCCTAAAAAATAACTTAGCAAAACTTCTCTTGTCACTTCCACAGGCACCCTATGTTCTAGCCATATCAACTACATGCAGTGCCTGAAAACACACCATCACCTTTGGGCCTTTCCCTAGAATGCCTTCCCCCAAAACTGCTCCCCACCTCTCCCTAACCCCCAGCCAAACCACTCATCTCCCACTCTCTGATTCAAAAGTCAACTCTTCTTCCATTTCTTTTCTAACTCCGTGTCAATCTCTGCCCCCAAAGAAAAATAAATAAATATATATATACATATATATACATATATGTATATATGTATATGTATATATATACACACATATATATTGCCTCTGGACTGTCTAATACATACAGTACGTGTATAGGATACGTAAATACAGGGGCGCCTGGGTGACTCAGTTAAGCGTCTGCCTTCAACTCAGGTCATGATCCCAGGGTCCTGGGATTGAGCCCCGTGCACAGGGCTCCCCGCTTGTGCTCCCTGTCAAATAAAATCTTGAAAAAAAAAAAAAAAAAGAATATATAAATACATTGCCTTTGCATCTTTGTAACTGCATACAATGCTCGAGCACATCACCATCCCCCAGTAAATCATCACTGAATGGATCAGTAAGTCACATGTTATGTGCTGGGCACACAGTAGGTATGCAATATCATATGTGGATTGAAAAGTCTTCAAAAATACTTGTACTTCATTTGATATCTCAATTCTCTAAGTCCTTGCAGCTTAAATAAAGATATTATTTATTTTCAATTTTCTCTCAATTTTCAAGAACGAAAAGATTTTTAAACAATCTCTACACCCAACGTGGGTCTCGAACTCACAACCCTGAGCTCAAGAGTAGCATGCTCCACCAACTGAGCCAGTGTGGCACGCCTCAGGAACCCATCATTAACAAATTTCGCTCTCTACAGGAGACAATTCTGACCTCTCAGTAACAACACAGAAAACAGCCCAGATAAAAACTTTCTTGAATAAAGCTGGATTTCAGATACTAAACAGAAGCACTGTCAAAGAAACTTATTTATGTAAGATCAAAGTCTCAGACTAATTCCAAGATCCAAGTTAGTCTCTCCTAGTTGCACAATTCACCATTTTGCCAGGAAAAGTACCCCAAACATATCTAAACAGATGACTTTATTGGAAATGCTAATCTTGGAGCTGCTTCAGAAATTCTGCCAAATTGGCTATTGCCGCATTAGATTTTTCTCAAGATAGGTTTTATGGTTCACTCGTGTTTTGGTTTAAAAGCCTGGCTCTCCGGCTGATATCATGACAATATGTAATGGCAGAACAAGAAAGCCTTAAGACAAAACTGCCAACACTTTCTTTCATTTGCCCCTCAGGTAATCTACCGTTAAATAACTTCACACACATTCTGTAGGCCCTTGTAAGGAAAAACAAATAATATTTGTTGACTGAATTTCAACCTTAATGTTTATGGATCTGGTAGAAATTCCTAAAGGACATGAAAATTTCACTGAAAATGACCAAACATGGCCTGAATTATCTAAGGAACGCAATGCTTACCCCTACTTCTGCTTTCCGTGGCTAAACTTACTTTTCCATAATACATGTAAGGCGAAGAAGTGTCCCCAGAGAGGACAAGTGCTGAGGCTCCTCATGGGCAACTCACCAATACACTCAGGCAAATAACCAAGAAACCCAAGGCTATGAATTCCAATGTAAACAACATCAAGAACAACAAAGTATTAACCCCAAGCTATTTGGGTCTGCTATGGCAAAATAATTGATGTACAGTATTACTTATCAGATACCACATATGAAACATAGAAGTCAGCCCACCACTGAGGCTGTCAAAATGCTGACTTTTCAGCAACAGCCCAAGTGAGTATCACAAAAGCACTTCAGAAACCCTAAGAAATAAGGGAGACAGACAATAAAGTGCTGGCATTTTGAGGTATACAGAAGTCCTCAGGAGAAATTCCAAATGGGTCAACACCAAAAAACAAGTAATCCAGTTAAGAAATAGGCAGAAGACATGAATAGACATTTCTCCAAAGAAGACATACAAATGAAAAAAATGTTGAACATCACTCATCATCAGGGAAATAAAAATCAAAACCACAATGAGATACCACCTCACACCAGTCAAAATGGCTGAAATTAACAACTCAGGAAACAACAGATGCTGGCAAGGATGAGGAGAAAGAGGAACCCTCTTGCACCGTTGGTGGGAATGCAAACTGGTGCAGCCACTCTGGAGAACAGTATGGAGGTTCTTCAAAAAGGTAAAAATAGAACTACCCTACAACCCAGCAACTGCACTACTAGGTATTTACCCAAAGGATACAGAAGTGCTAATTCAAAGGGGCATATGGACCCCAATGTTTATAGCAGCACTATCAACAATAGCCAAATTACAGAAAGAGCCCACATGTCCAACAACTGATGAGTGGATAAAGATGACGTGGTATATTTATACAATGGATTATTATTCAGCCATCAGGAAGAATGAAATCTTGCTGTTTGCAACAATGTGGATGGAACTAGAGCATATTATGCTATGCAAAATAAGTCAGAGAAAGACAAATATATGATTTCACTCATATGTGGAATTTCAAGAACAAAACAGATGAACATAGGGGAAGGGAAGGAAAAATAAGAAAAACAGGGAGAGGCAAACCATAGGAAACTTAATAGAGAACAAACTGAGGGTTGCTGGAGGGGAGGTGGGCGGAGGATGGGCTAAATGGGTGATGGGTATTAAGAAGGCACTTGCTGGGATGAGCACTGGATGTTACAGGTAAGTGATCAATCACTAAATTCTACTCAGGAAACCAATACAACAGTATATGCTAAGTAACTTGAATTTAAATAAAAATTTTTAAAACAAATTCCAAATGGGAAAGTAGAGCACTATAACTCAGTCATCCTTCCATACTGAGATTCAAACAGACTCTCAGGAAATGAAATAACACATAAGGAATTGAATATAATCAATTTTCTTTTTTTAAGATTTTATTTGAGAGAGAGACAGCGAGAGGGAGAGCCAGTGAGCATGAGCAGGGGAGGAGCAAAGGGAGAGGAACAAGCTGATTGCATGTGTGGAGCTGACATGGGGCTCGATCTCACAACCCTGAGATCACGACCTGAGCCAAAATCAAGAATCGGACGTTTAACCAACTGAGCCAGCCAGGGGCCCCTAATATAGTCCATTTTCACTTACCAGTCAAACATCTAGAAACAAAACAAAAGGTTTTTAGAATTTGGCAGGGGTGAGGGGTTGCAGCTTTATTGAAATAAAATCCAACCTTTTAAAGGATACAAAGCAATAGTTTTTGGTGTAGTCCAGGAGTTGTGTGATGATCACCACAATCAGTTCAGAACATTTTTATCACCTCGTCAAGAAACCCTGTACCTTATAGCAATGACCCACCCCAACCCCCACCCAGGACTTCTCCTTCCCCCAGCCCCAAGCAGCGACTAATCAACTTCCTGTCCCTACAGAATTGCCTGTCACAAGAATTTCGTATAAATAGAATCATATATCATGTGGTCTCTTGTGACTAACACCTTGGGCTTAGATAACATTTTCTAAGTTCATTCATGCTGCTATGCCTAACAGTACTTCATTCTTTTTTATGACCAAATAACATTTCATTTTATGGATATACCACACTTTGCTTATCTGTTCATCAGGTGATAAAACTTTAAGATTTGAGAGAGAGAGATCGCAAGCGAGCGGGCATACATGCACATGCCAGGGTGTGTGGGGGTGGGGGGGGAGAGGGAGAGAGAGGACCTTAAGCAGACTCCACATCCAGCTCAGAGCCTGAGGTGGGGCTCAACCTATTGACCCTCAGATCACGACCTGAACCAAAATCAAGAGTCAGATGCTTAACCAACTGAGACATCCAGGTGACCTGAGACTGACTTTTAAAGAAACACAATAAGCGACCTAATGGGGTTTTGTCAGTAAAGGGGTTTCCTGAAGTCAGAATAGGCTCAGCTTCAGACACTACTCATCATCACGGATGATTACCGAGCATTATAGCTATGACTACGCGACAGCACCACAGGGGGCTCAGGACCTCCAGCACCACCGGAAGACAGTCAGCTACCCAACCCAGAATTCATTAGAGTCCCTATCGGTCTGAGTTTCCTTATCTGTAAAATATCCCAAATGACTGCACTCAGAATGAAATCCCCTTCTGGAGTTAGCTCGTTTTACCCACGTAATGGAGAAGCAAAATGAAGCCCAGGAAAGAAAGGGATTTAAAGGTTACGGCAACAATTAAAAGTAAAGTTAAAAGTCCATCCTAATTCTCCTAGCACCCATTTTATTTTCACCACTGTGAACTGCCTCTTTAAACTGTATTCAACAGGATCCTGCGGAAATGATTTAGAATGTGTGCCAAGACTTCACGACACAGATAGATGTTCATCTTGGTGAAAAACTTAAGAGGCAGACAGAGACAGGCCATCCTGAGACTCAAAGCCTAAGGAACTAGTTAAATTAACTGTGAAATGCCCATGAGTGTAACAGTTTGCAAGCACTCAGAAATTCTAGTTCAAGAAGAGACGTTCATGACGCGAACATACAAGGAAACAAAACCATGCTGGCAAAATACATACAGTGCTCATCTCTGGGCAACGGAATTAGAAACATTTACATTTTGTATCTAAAATGCATTTTCTATAATAAATAAAATGCATTTTCTAATCTTCTACAGAGAGAATCCACTATTTACCTTAGTAGAAAAAAATTTCATTTCAATATGTTTAGAATTCACATTGCATGTGAATTGGTATCTTCTATTTGGTAACATAGTAACAAGACTTTGAAATTCAGCATAATGCCTCTTCCCATATTATTATGTATAAAAAATTTCCCCTCTAACAAAGCTCTTTGCAGGATTTATCCCACATCAATGCTCTGAGATGGTAAGAGCAGTATTTATTCCCGTTTGCAGATGATAAAGTTAAAATACAGGAGATCTTAGGACTGTGGATGGGACAGCTGGAATTAAAGCTCCTGGGGGTAAGTCATTCCAGCCCTCCTGGTTCATCTGTAAATCAGAAACAAACCCCAGAAAAGGAACGATTTCTCGAGAATTGTGCTACTTTGGGAAGTCTACAGATGTAAAATTTAGGCACATAGAAACAAAGTATTAAACCACCTTCCATTGTGACAATATTTTACTACTGAAGTCAAGAGGAGTAGATGTGGATTGAAATACAAACACAATAAACAAGACAATTACCTATAAAGTTATCAGAATGTTTTAAAGAGTATACTTGAAACAAAGCAAAGAGCCCCAGGAATCAGTCACAAAACTTTTAGAGCAGATATTCCAAAAGGCTGCCCTGTGATTTTGGTTTCTCATTATTTCAGTAGAAGCATTTCACTGAGTACAAATGAAGCTGAAGATATCAAGCAAAATTTCAAACAAAAATTTGCGAAAGTGTGCTATTCTTATCCAGATTCCCACCGCATATGCAAAACATCATACATCAAAGACTTACATCAGAAGTTATCAAAGAATTAAAAAATGTTTCCTTTACTTCGTAAGTGTAGTATTTCCCTAGATAAATGGTTTTCTAGAAGAAAAAAAAATGAGACTATAGAACTAAATATATTAACATACCTGCTCTATTTAAGCTCTCTTTCTCAATATCCTCTTGAGTCTTGATTCTCCACTGTTTATTATGCAGTCAAAAATTTTATAAAGCAAATGTTTCCAATCTTAGCATAACCACAAGGAATAGACATTGGCAACTCATCAAAGACCTAAGTAGTCTTAAGATCAAATCTAAGGAGTAAACAATTTCTTCAGTTTGGGCTTTATGAGCTAAGGACTTTAAATGATATCTGACCAGGTGGCTCCAATACCACATTACAAATAATTTCTGGAATTTAATCATATAAGTGCATCTTCTCCATCTAAAAGAGGACCATATTTTAGAAGAATAAAATGGTATAGAAAATGGAGCGCAATTCCCTTAGCCAAGGTAAGTATTGTTTTAGGGAAAAGTATCTTTTATTTGAATTTATAGACTCTACATACATTGGGCCATGAATGCAAGATATATTTTAGCATAGACTGCAATCGAGAGTTTGAAAGACACGGATTCAAGGAGTAATCTGAATTCTCTTAGAGTGGGCCATGAATATTTGCTTTCAGAGGATAAAGTCTAGCTCATATAAGAAAAAAGTGACCGATTCTAACAAACGAGGCGGCATTTGTGCTCAGACACCTCACTGTGAATATCACGTACACTTCGTGCACCTTACTCGGAACCAGGAAGTTATCTCCAGAGAACAACGCTGCTCTCGGTGGCTTACGGAACCCCTTCACTGTGCTGCAGCTGTGGTTTCTCCTTTCTGATGAGCAATTAACATGAAGAGTGGCATCCCATTTCAACAGGCAGCCTAGAGCTTGCCACTGAAGGATGTCACCTTCCTAAGTGATAGTTACTCCAGGCCCGCTCTACCCTCACCCCACACAACCCCACCCTCCACCTTCACCAAGGGACAGAGTGCAGAGCGGAGCAGTTGAGTGAGCACTATGGAGTTGGACTACCTAGTTCAAGTCCTTCCCAACACTAATTATTATGCTATTACAGCATCGTTCTGAGAAATATACGTACTGCTCAGTCTGTAGAAAGCCCTCAAAAAGTGGTAAAGGTTCTCAACTATGTCTTGTGAAAGTAGCAAAACCCTCGTCTAAGCAAAGAAACAAGGGGAGACAGAATACACAATACCCTTCTTCCAAAACTACTCAAAGGCTTCGTAAATGGTGATGAAAATGGCTAAGTACTAAGAATTCCTCTCACCAAAATAAAAGATGGATTCAATCATTAGTACAGACACCAAGATGGTGCCGTGTGCCTGACCTCACCTCACCCCTGGTTTACCACACACACAAACTTCATACTTACTACCTGCTATGTAATTCCCCAACTTCCCTTCAGGGTTTTTGTCTGTAAAGACAGACCACCTCTTAGGCCATGGCTACATGTGTGAAGTTAAATGGTGAGCTGAGGCACGTGTAGCCAAACAGTTAAGAAGGAAGCTGAGGTGCAGGGAGCCTGAGTTCAAATCCTGTCACTTACCATTTGTGTGACTTTGGACAAAGCTGACCAATTTGTTTGCACCTCAGTTTCCTCTTCAGAAAGACTGAGTGATAGCCTCTACTCCCTTAGGTCGTTACTAAGATAAAATGCATTAAAAGCTGTCCACTCCAGGACAAAGGTAAGTCAATAAATAATAGCTGCTATTATCAGGCACTCCCCAAACAATTCATTCGTCTCACTCAAAGATAAAGGTTAAAATGGATGGCAACCAGTTTTTTAGGTTAGGTTTCTAAATTTTTTTTTTAATTTTAATTTTATTTTTTTATAATAATATTTTATATTATGTTAGTCACTATACAGTACATCCCTAGTTTTTGATGTAAACTTCCATGATTCATTAGTTGCGTATAACACCCAGTGCACCATGCAATACGTGCCCTCCTTACTACCCATCACCAGCCTATCCCATTCCCCCACCCCCCTCCCCTCTGAAGCCCTCAGTTTGTTTCTCAGAGTCCATAGTCTCTCATGCTTCATTCCCCCTTCTGATTACCCCCCTTCTTTATCCCTTTCTTCTCCTACAGATCTTCCTAGTTCTTATGTTCCATAGATGAGAGAAATCATATAATTGTCTTTCTCTGCTTGACTTATTTCACTTAGCATTATCTCCTCCAGTGCCGTCCATGTTGCAGCAAATGTTGAGAAATCGTTCTTTTTGATGGCTGAGTAATATTCCATTGTATATATGGACCACATCTTCTTAATCCACTCATCTGTTGAAGGGCATCTCAGCTCCTTCCATGCTTTAGCTATTGTGGACAAAGCTGCTATGAACACTGGGGTGCATATGGCCCTTCTCTTCACTACGTCTGTATCTTTGGGGTAAATACCCAGTAGTGCAATGGCTGGATCATAGGGTAGCTCAATTTTTAACTTCTTAAGGGACCCCCACACTGTTTTCCAGAGTGGCTGGACCAACTTGCATTCCCACCAACGATACCAAAAATACATGATAAACTCCTGGATGGTAGCTCACTTCTATTACTCAATCTCTAACACCACATAGGTACAAAAAATATTTAGTTCACTAATACACTGGCACCATTGGACAGCCTAACCGGTGAACCCACTAACATCAGCCACGCCGGGGGCAAATAACCACCTGAGGGAGCACCATGATGAAGATGGGCATACCCGGGACCGCAATTGTACTTTAACTATATAACCTTAAGAAGCTACACCCTATGCCTCAGTTGACATAGACAAGGACTGTAATTGTAACATTAATCATATCAAAAACCTGTGAATAACCTTAAATGTCTATCAACACGGTGATACTTGATTCTTGTTCTTCACAGTGGTCATGGTCTAGAAAGTCACCGAGAATACTTAGCAAATACTGAACCATTGCTCGTATGGGAAATACAGGGTTAGGTTTCTGCAAACCTCTTGGTCATATCATTACATAAAACTGTTATGTGTGTTTCTGTTTGAACATACCTTAATATCTATTGTTGATCCATTAACACTGAATTCACAGCCAACAGCTACCTCGGGCTCAAAGCTCGTCTAACACACGTGTTTTCTCCCTCAGGCACATTTCAGTCTTCTTGAGCTTAGAAACACAAGAGAGCACTTCGGCACTAAGCTTGGAGGCCATCTTACATAGCAAAGTCACCAGCAAGAGGCACAAAAATGCAAAAAACGTGGCACTAAACAGAATGCAAAAAGGACACTTGTTTACAGAGAGAGCTGAAACAAGAAAGCAGAGTGCAGCCTTGTTTGGCCTCAGCTGGGAGGTGGCACATCGGCGGACTCAAATTTTTCACCACTGTGGGATCCATGAATGACCACAAAAGCACCAAAGTACTGATTTGAGGGTTACAAATAAATTTTATTGAATAAGCAAATTTGCAAATCCAGGATCCACAAATGACAGGGACCAACTGTAAATAATTTACAGTGCATGCATTCAAGGAACATGCCTCACACGTTAAATGACCCAAAGCTACGTGCATCAACCCGAATACTCCTCAGACCAAATGCATGAAGACTCCAAAGTACACGTGGACTGGGATACCATGTCTATAAACTCAAACTGTAGATTATTTTTGCCAAATGTGCACAGGAGTGACATAGGCCAAGTCGGCACAGTTCTCAGAAGAGGGAAAGAAGGAAATGAGGACAGAGGAGCTTGGCCTGTTATCGGTAACATTTTATTTTCTCTAGGTCTGTGGGTCTTTTATCCAACTATTCTGTAATGTTGGGACCACCTCCTCAAGAACATGTCCATCAGAGCTCCTTCTCAGGACTGAAGGACATGTGCTGCAAGCTACACATGGACTTCACAGCAGCTACGCTGTACGAAAGCAGATTTCTGCATGAAATCACAGAAGTGACGCCAATCACGGTAACAGCATGATAGGCTACAGCTATTACAAGGGTCTGTTTGCACAGAAGGAAAGGATGCCCGCGAGACAGAGAGATGAAAAGGACAGAGGCAAAGGGTCAAATTTTTATTTCTAGATACACCCTGGGTATCTGCTGCTCCTTTGAAGTGACAGGATTCTCTTCCCAGAAGGAATACACACAGTGCAGGGTGGAACGACCCCAAAGCAAGCTTAGTCCCTGCGACATCAAGAGGAAAAACCTTGAGCCCTAGAAGAATTATTCTAGGATACAAGAGAAGGTTGGGGGAAGCAAACTCTTGAGTGGAAACTAACGTAAAAATAGTTCCTATAGCCAAAGGCTGGGTATGACCCAGCAGGGTCTTATTTTCCCCGGAATAAAGCAGTGGCTTTCTTGGGGCAATGAAAAGGACATCCGGTAACTCCTGATTCTGTTTCTGCTCAAGAAAAAACTTACGTGTGTGTGATGCAGTGATGTTTCATTTGCAGCTCCCTTCTTTGTTCATTTTTGGCAGTTATGATCACGAGCATTAGGGTAAGGTCTACCACCTCGCCAAAAATACCAACACTGTGATTGATGTGGGATTCAAAAAAGCTGCCAAAATGGATACTCTGAAAGAATGAGCCACATGGCCGGGCCGGGTGTGCTAATATTTTTGTACCATGGTATAATCCTTTTCATCTGGACCTTCTCAGAGTTGGCTTATTACTTCCTTTCATGCAATTCTAAGCTAAGGGCTACAATATATAGCACAAGAAGCCTGACAGATTGAGTTCATACCTTCATTACTAAAATCCAAAAATTACAGCTATTTGATATGGAAATGGGGCACCAAGAAAAACAGGCACTTGGCCTCAGCCAATGAGATTTAAAGACCCTCGAGGGTCTGAGAACAGAGAGAATTTTATTTCATACTAGTCTGACAGTTCTATCAAATATTCTTTTATCTAAGTTTTAAAAGTAGGGTGCCACTTTAAAATTTAGGGCAAAAGTGACATTTATCAGCTGAGAGAAAAAGGAACAACTGTCCTCACTGGAAAGTGAGAAAGAAGAGTGTGTAGAAAGTATCTTTAGAAAACTTAGGCTCTTGGGGCGCCTGGGTGGCTCAGTGGGTTAAGCGTCTGCCTTCAGCTCAGGTCATGATCTCAGGTCTTGGGATCAAGTCCCGCAAGGGGCTCCCTGCTTAGCAGGGAGTCTGCTTCTCCCTCTGCCCTTCACCCGTGCTCATGCTCTCTCTCTCTCTCACTCTCAAATAAAATCTTAAAAAAAAAAAAAAAGAAAACAAATTTAGGCTCTCATTTCTGAATGGTGGTAGTGTACTGATCTGATTTGAGACTGGCCTGGTTCATAAGCTCCACTCTGATTCAGCAAGATTGACTGTGTAGGATGCAACCCAAATAAACTGAGGAATCTTCTAGAGGAAAAAAAAAAAAAAAGCAAGGGGTAATTGGGGGAATGCAAAGTATGACTTTATTAGTTTGCTTCCTACATCAGATGAGGTGGCATTGGTTTCTTGATTTGAAACAAGGACGAAGCTTTTATTAAACAATGCCCGTATCTCAATCAGATCAAACAGAAGGCCATCTATACACAAGTTACACAAATCCTTTTTTTTGCCATTATTGGAATTCAAACGAAAGCCCAGATGACTCCATCCATCCCACAGTGGAGCTCGAGCCAAACAAAACTTCAACAGCAGTTTCTTCAGGGCCCAGATGGTCATGACCTTGAATGTATTTTCTCATGTGAACTAGCTGCTTACTGGTCACAGTTGTCCAGTGAATGGTGGTTGTCTGCTCCAATTACGAAAACGCTAACACTTCCATTATGCTCTGAAACGGAAGAGTCCAATGCCCTGTGTAAGAACTGATAAAGGGAAACCTCACTACGACGGAGTCAAGAGGCCTGAGAGGGAGGTTCTCGGGGGGGGGGGGGGGGGTACCAGTGCACATCAATTACAGGAAGATGGCCAATTACAGACCTCAACAGAAGAGCTGACAACAAAGAATCAACTACAGGACCCGACAGAAAAACATGTACACGGCATCTCCTATAAGACATCGACTATCTCAGCCAATGAGAAACCGTCATCACTTTGAACTACTGCTTTTCTCCAATGGGACTTACATTCAAAACCACCCCACCCAACTTCCTTCTCCTCCTCCATAAAATGATGGTCCTGTCCTTTGCTTGTTGGACTTGCCTATGGTTTTGCTATAGCTTAGATGTCCCAAACTGTAATTTTCTGCTACTCCCAAATAAACCCATTTTTGCTGGTAAAATAACAGCTTTATTTTTAAGGTTAACAACTGAAATATCAGACTCTTCTTTCTAGAGGATGCATACAATGGACAGGAAACATTGGAAACATCAAAAAAAAAAAGTTCAGTAAGTACAATCTTAGGGTGAGAGTAGCAAGCACAAGCCGCCATCAGTTCAATTCTGGGTGCCGTTCCCGTTTGAACTTGATGATGCTTTAACTAAAGTCCCATTAGAGCCCGTAGCCTAGCCCCTTCAGTCGGTGCTTCAGTGACGTGAAACAGAACAGGTGCAAAATAATCAGAACCACCACTTTATGTGAAGTGCTTACCGAATGTCACAACTTGACTGTACTAGGCAGGATCATTTAATATCCCGAGCGGGTAGCACTTGAGCTCATCTGATGGGCACGACTACACAGACTTAGAAAGATCACTCAGCCAGCAAGTAGTAAAATCCTGATTCAAACTCAGGTCTCATTCCGAAGACTGTATTCAGATAACAAGCATTCACAAACAGTTCAGTTAAATGCCCATTCTGGGTCCAAATGATCCAATGCCATCTCTTCCTAGGATAAGTTCTTAGGACTGCAAGCTTTCTAGCAAAGTGAGCACAGCAAGCAGCTCAGCTTCCAATGCATGCAGCCTACAGGAATAAGCCTCACACTCCATTACTCTTCGGGGCAGAATCCTCTACAACCTGAAATGTTGTCCCTGGGAATGAGTACTTTTTACTAGATTCTTCCAAGTGATTTGTACAAGCACACTTACATACACACTTGAATCTTTAAGCATTCGGGCACAGGGCAGCATTCGTTTTGTCTATACTTTATGAATTACAACTTTCAGCCAAACGTATTAACTTGTCCAGACTCATCAACTTACCTAAAATGTTCTAAGACTTTACCCTTAATATAGCACATTATATATTATACATATATATATAGCACATATGTATATGATAAATGCCTTCAAAAGTCCTATTCTTTTCATTTTCATGTCTGACTCCCCCACTATGCAGTCAACTCCTCAAAGGTAGAGATGATGCTTTTTTCATTTTGTGTCCCAGCATCTTCTCAGTGCCCAGCTTGGAGCAAACAAACTACTTGGTGAATGAATGGAATTATATGAAATTTGTATATTAAAAATAAGCAAGCCCCAGCATAACACCTACTAATTAACACAAGATAATAATGGTTCTTCTCAACACAAGGAAGCCCGAGTCTGTGGGTTATCACTGAATGCTGACCAAAATGCTTACTACACAGCCTTCAAGCTGTAACAACACAGCCATTTTACTAGGGACATTAAAAAAAAAAATAAAACAAAGGTTCAGAGACAGTTGTCTGAAAGACAGCCTTCAGAAAGCCTTCAGAGGACAACTGTTACTAGAAAAAAGCCAATTTGATCGCAAGCTTACTTGGCATTTATTATTTCAACAGTGGACAGTGGCTTATTCATCCAGTTCTTATTTTATCTTTAATTTTTTTTGAAGGATATGTATAGTTACTGTTGTTTCTGGGTAGATACCAACAAAATTAATACAGGCTAAAAAGATATTGAACTTACCCTCACAGGGCTTTCAATTTACTTTGAACTATTACTTTTCTATTTATCATATTCGTATCATGTGTTTATAATTGGGAATCATAACAGTATGTTAGGAACAGTTGCAGGGTCAACAAAGTTGATTTTCAGCTTCAATGCCTTCTAGAAATGTATGTCCTCAGGCAAGTCCCTTAACTCCTCCGAGTTTCTCATATGAAGCAGGGGTGACACCCACCTTCCATGGCTCCTGGGTTACCTTTCATGCTTACTGCAGCGATTAAAGAAATGTACAAGAGGCGCCCTACCTTGTTTTTATTGCGATACCTGCACCAAACCCACCTTTAACTTGAGGGCGGTCTTAAAATTCTCCTAAGAAACAAATTCACACACATACGGGAAAGAAACGCATTCACTAATACAGATTCAAAGGCTCCCTATGATATGAACAGAGTAAATCCGCGGGCAAGCAAGAGGTTAGAATTCTCCACCCATCCTCCAGTCACGGCCAGAGGTTCGAGAGCTAAAGGCAGAATGGCCTGAATGCCCAGACATCTGCATGTACACTTTTCTTTTGCAGCTTCTCCCTTAGTCAAGCTCAGAGATTCTCCAACTTTAACGTGTGTAAGAACTGCTTCCTAGGGTAGACTATCCAGCACTGTGTGTGCTGTACCTTCACAGCGACTTCGAGATTTTAGGGAGGATTTTAGCTCTCTGCAACTTTTCTTGTACTTTTAACTTCAGAATCAAACCTCTTAGATGCCCTTAAAGTTAATAAATAAGATTAAGAAGAAGTAAAAAATCTGAGCAATGAGCTAATAGCAAATTACAACCCCCCAAAAAAACAAAAACAAAAAAACACATTTCTTTGTACCTTGCCTGACCCAGGTCTGGCTTCAAGCAGATAA
Source organism: Ursus americanus (assembly GCF_024610735.1). Classification (NCBI taxonomy): domain Eukaryota; kingdom Metazoa; phylum Chordata; class Mammalia; order Carnivora; family Ursidae; genus Ursus; species Ursus americanus. Next base: position 33,139,995 of record NC_142127.1, on the reverse strand, counting down.
AACGGGCCATTCCAAGTACCAGTCTTCAGAGGGTCTTTACTTACAAGGGCTCTGTTCACACTAATCAAATACTCCATTCTCAAACTGTATATCCCACGCGTCTAGAACAGAGACAATACTACAATGATCATTTGTTAGAAGTCATCCGAATTTAACAAGTGGCAGGGCTGTGACCTGCCCAAAGCCACTGACAAGAAACAGCTCCGTCTGGACAAAGGGAAGAAGACTCCATGCTTCCACCTGGAGGTCTCCCTACAGAGAAGGTCTGAAGCTGACTAGACAGCCACATGCTGCTCCCTTCGTTTGCTCCGGGGTCCGTAGAACCCCATCCTGAGCCAGAAAGGGGAGAAACGAATGAAACCCTGGGCCACTTCTCCTGCTGGAGGGCCCATCCCTGATCTTCACACGCTGGCTGCCTGCTCCCCATCCCTCAGATCTTACAGACAAGGCACCACCTCACATGACTCTATTTTATTCTCCTCATCGCACCTTGCAGCATCAGGACTGCTACACTTACATATCTGTATACCCATGTGCCCCTTTCATGCCTGGCTCCCCCACCCCGCGCCCCTACTGTCCTCTCCCACCACTTGATTATAAACTCCTTGAAGGCAGATGACCAGACAGGCTCATGCACCCCTGCATCCCACAGCGCCGCATGGCACAGAGTAAGTGTTCCCTAAATGTTCTTGGGCTCCGATTAAAGTATGATCGCTTCTTAAGCAGTGACAAGTGAGCAAAATTGCATAATGTAAAATAAAAAGTGTAGTCTAACAGTGGGTGTGACCAAGCTGGTATCTCTCTAACTCCTGTTCCCAGGAAACTTTCTGAATACTCAAATAGAAATGGCACTTTCCATCTGAACCCTTACAGCTTAGTCTATCTACAGCTATATCGATGCTGGACTCCTAGAAGAATTACGTCAATACTGTGGATTGATGAATTTAGTCCAGAGGGTATATGAAAAATGAAGAACAAAGCACATATATTTAATGACATCTTACAGCTAAAGCAGAAAATATACATCATGTCATTCTCAGCCCCACTGTCTCATCAGTGGAAGGAGGAGAGTATCTCCTCCCGAGGTTGCTGAGCGCGTCAGAGAGAATGGGTATGGGGTGCAGGACAGAGCATGAGTGAGCACAGGCGTGGCTTTATCTTACAGCAGAACACCCTCCCCACCCTGGAGTTCTGGTCCCAAAGACGACTGGATCACAAACCTCACCAGCTTCTCGTAGAACTTCAAGCCACACACCCTCGTGCCCCATTTGCCTCAATTATTAAGAACGCTGAGCCTCACAAAAGAGCATCTGAAAGCATTCTGCAAACAGCAAAGCACCAAGATGCCCAAATTAGGAATAGTGCTCACTTAAACTTGCCCGACTCCAAATAAAACATCATAAGGGACATCTTACTTGAAGAAAGCCCTGCTCTAGTCGGCTACTAACTTGATGACAGTCCATCATGACACACTGATCTGGCTGAGCGACAGGGAAAAACCACTGATTTTCTTGGCCATCTCACTGCCCTCTTCTCCTAATTCACCAGTTTTCCCAAAGGAGCCAAGTGAAGCACGATGCCAACGTACTCTCTCTGAACGCTTGGTATTCCTGGGCACCTACTACAAACAAGTGATACGGGAAAAACCAGGATGAGTAACAATCTGTTACAAAGTGTCGTTTCAACACAACTGGCAAGTCATGTGCAATGAACAGGCAGCCCAGTGTGGTCAGCTACTCAGTTCCTGTCCCGTTTCTGCCCGCATCCTATGGTCTCCTATCCTTCTCTAATCAAGTCAGTAACTGTCTGCTGAGACTCTTCCCTGGGCCAAGCGTTGTGCTGGAGAAGGAAAAGCACCAGGGCCTGTCAGACGTGATCCTGGTCTTCCAGGAGTGCACAATCTGAATGGCCAGTAAAACAGACATAAACGATGGCTGAGAGTAATGAGTGGCTACGAAGCTGCACATAAAAGCGTCCCTTTATTTTACAGTCACACCTCATACAAGGTGGTATTTAACCAAGGGCCTGATGAGTAAGAGAAATAATTCATACTATTCCTACAATAAAAAGATCAAAAAGAGGAGAGCTGTTTTTCCCACCTCCCCCCCCCCCCCCCCCCCCCCCGCTGATGCTGGCCTGCAAGGACACAGGGAAGAGGCGGGATTTCAGGACAGCCATGAAGGCCGGATAGACTCTCAGTAAATGAGGAGCCAAGGGAGTCCCTGCCATGCAGAGAGTCACTGCGAGCCAAGGTATAACGGAGGGAAAGTTCTGTGGACATGGATCAAGCAGGGAAAACAGAAGAGGAGAGGGGTCTGGCCAGACTGTGGACAGCTTCAATGAGAAGGCTGGGAGAGAGACAGAAGTTAGGAGAATATGAAGGGGAACCCTAACCACAAACATAGCCAAAAAGCCTCTCACGTTGGACTGATGTCCAGAATAACATGATAGAGCTTTGATGGGAAAACTGAGCCACAGGATGAAATCCACAATTTTATACCTTTTAATACTTCAAAAGAATCAACAAAGATGGCAAAAGCTAAAGGCCAGAACTTACACTTGTGAGTGAATAAACATAATTTCTATCTGCAAGGGCAGAATTCCAAGTAGTGAAGCCCAAATTGCAAACACTCCCCATTCATGCTTTACTCTAGGAATACAAATCAAAATGTCGTCTTCTCAGTATTATGGAAAACAGAGTCGCTACACACACACACACACACACACACACACACACACACACACACAGGAAATCCCATTAGGGTTATCAATGAGGAAGTATCTAAAAGCAACAGGATGATGCCACAATGTCAATATTTCCTAATGGTCAGGCCTACTTGGACTGAGGAAATCTCTCCGGGGAAGTAGTGGAAACCTCACGGTGAGAGTCACTTAAAGTAAGACCACAAGGCACGATCCTGTGGTCTACTTTCTTCCACGTAAGTCTGACCACTTGGAAAGTAAGTTCAGGTGAGTGACTGTGGCCAGGGTGGCAGGGAGCCAAGCTGAACCATGTATGAAGGAAAAAACAAGGAAACAGACTCTGATTCCTGATCCAGGGATTACACCAGTGTGTTCAGGGTGTGAAAATCCATCAAGCTGTGCACTTAATGCCATGGACCCATTTCTGTTTGTATATTATTCCTCAACAGAAAGATTTTCTAAAGGATGGTTAGGAGATATCTTCCTCAAGAACAACCCAAAGAAGCTGTTAGTTTCTCCATTATCCACAGAAAACTTAGAGGAAACCACTGACATTTCTGATCATTACTGGTGAAATAACAAAAATATTGCTGTCTAATGTTAACGAAGCACTCCATTAAATGAGGATTGGGACCTGGCAAATTCACAGATGATCTGGAGATTTCTAAACCAAACAAATGCTTTCCAAAAAGCCAACGATTAGGAGACTCAAAGCTCCTCATGTGAAGGGCCTTTGGAAGAGGCTGCACCCTGGCAAGCTGAATGGTTCCACAAACCCAGAAGGCCACAGGGCTCAAAACGGTCCCTCCTGGTTCACATCTGGATGGCCTGATTAGTCGGCAAGGGAATAATGATTTTGTGATAAGGCCTGGGGACTCCCAATTCCAAGTGTGTAACATCCTGGTCTCAAAGCATTTGGACTGAATTGGCCTCCTAGGTTCACCAGGCAGAAGTCGTTGGGGATAACGAATCCCAATTACTCAAGACAGCCCACGGTCACTAAGAGATGGTTTCTTCGGAAGAACCACAAAGGCTGACCATATTGGGGACTGAAGGGACCAGAGGTGAAACCAACCTACCAAAATATTCACCCGATGCTATATGGAGGCTCCCCAGCTTTCCCAAAGAGGACATGGGGCAGCACGGACCCCACTGAGCAATGTTGCCATGGACCAAACTAATTGTGTTCTATCAACTGCTATTAGTTTTCCTACTGCTTCCCTCTACACACACACACACACACACGCACGCGCACTCACACACAAATTACCCTAAAGGTAGATAAGCTTATTTTCAATCTTTCTCCCACCATGAAGCAGTCATCTTCTTTACTTTCCCCGCCAAAATAAAAATAAAACTCCATTAATATTCTTTACTATTCCAATCTAAATCCAAATCTTCTCTTGCCCTGTTCCCAATTACTACAAAGTTTTATCTGGTCATAAACTCAACTACCTACATTTCCTTAGAAGATTTATTTATATTTCTAAATGAAAATGAGACAATAATTGCTCCTATCTTCTCAATTCAAAAAACCACATACACTGTCCTCAAATCCCAAACCACAAAAGCGAAAGATTACGAATAAGAGGAATGTCTATTTGCTTATAACTACTAAAGGAATAGCTAGAGTCTAGCATTGAGAACAATCAGCTCATTCTTGACCTACCATCCTATTTATCTTTCTATTCTCAAAGCTAATTGCTTATATAAGCATGCCAATTTGCCTGATTATAGGATTCTTAATAAATGAATGTTGTTTACATTTCACAAGTGTATTTGAATTTCACTCCGGGAAGCCAAGCTCATCAAGTCTTTGTAAGTGGTAAAACCAGAGATCAAAGCAGAAGGCCTGCATTGAACCAACAAACAATTAGGCTTGAGAATAGAGGCCTAAGCAAAAATACAATTGATTTATTGATTTTTCTACCCCAGAAGTAACACCTCAGGGTCACTGTTCACTCTTGAGCTATATATAGAACTTTCTCTGCAGATTTTCATTATGATTATTTGATGATCATTTCTTAGTTAAGAAGTCTAACATTCAACAGGCTTTGATCCATTTCTTCCACATTTCTCATCTTGGTGCTTTTGGCTGCATCAAACATCGTTAAGCGTTTGGTTTTTTAATCCCTTCCCCACTTTGACTCATTTCCCCACAATTTTTGGTACCTTCTAAACAATTCCTTTCCTACTATACCCCTATTTACCAACCCGGGCATCTGTATTTTTTGAGGCTATCAGGTGAAGCCGATAGCAGCCAAGTTTGAGGACTACTGTTTCAGCTTGCCAATCCCTTTACTATCCTGCCTTAAATGAAGTGTTCAGCTAAACTTCCATGGGGGAAAAAAAAAAAAAAAAGAAAAACAAGGAAAAGAAGTCAGGTTCACGAGCAAATCCTCAACTCAAGGTAGGACCTTCAGGTACTAGTCACACCTTAGGGCTCTGTGCCAAAAATGTAAACAATCTGACACCTTTCCCAAAGCCGAGTTTTTAGTATAAGCCAGGCACAGGTACCCTCTACCACAGAAATCAGTAAAGAGAGATTACCTCTGGCGATAGATGGCAGGGTTTAAAGACCTCAAAATGTCAGCTTCTGTGGCAATGGATAGAGGGGCTTACAAACAGCAACTCTTCACCAAAGAACAAAGTGGACTAAGGTTATGTGTGAATTCAAAGTCACTAAAGTTAGTTACAAGCCGCACCAAAAATGTGATCAGAGGAACACCTCTGATGTGTCCTAGAAACTACAAAGTTTGTGACGAGGTGGCTATCTGGAAGTTCTGCTATTGGTCAGGGGATTTTTGTTTTGTGGTTTTTGTCTGTTTGTTTGTTTAAGACCGCACGCAGAAAGTACACTTCTGTTGACAACAAATACCATCACACCTCCAGTAGGGATTCCCAGGCACTCTGGCCCACGTCTGTGACTTCAGCTGACTCACAGCTCTCGGGCCTACCAGCTCTTCCCTAGACACTGCTTCCAAATTACATCCAATGGAAACTGCATACTCCTTAGTGTTACGCTGAAAGAGAGGCTTCTGGAAAAGGGGACAGAGCGACTGGGAAGAAGATGATCACCCGCAGCGAGAGTAAACACTATCGTAAAGGAAAGGTGAGAGATGACTGATCACTGCCTGCAGTATTCAAGCAGATGAGAGCCAACAACATGCATGAAGCCCTTCTACAGAAACCATGACCCCAAAGCCTGGGGACAGAGTCCTTGGGATGGGGGAAGAGAAGAAACATCCCCCATTTTAGAGAAGAGCCAGCTTGTAACTCACTGTCCCTCCTAAGCAATTCAGTCTGTTTTGTCTAAAGATTCACTGCTTTGTTCCTAAGAGGCTTCCAGCTACCAGCACCCTCTTGCAAAGTAGAGATGATCGCCTAGAATTAGTATGTCTTCTGTCAGCCACTTTCATGACGCCATTACTTGCTTACACATAAGGAAGCTCACTGCCCCTTGCCCTTTTGCCCCAGCCCTAAGTGGGAGGCAGAAAGCACACTTAAGACCAAGCCCTTCAAAAGCAACAGTTTTCATTAAGTAAAATAAGTCTCCAGAAAAATATGAGCCTATCCTTATTTTCTTCTTGAGCCCAAGAGAAAACTGTAAGGGGACTCTTTCCCCATTCTCAGGTGCTAGGATTCTAGGTCTGGAACCTGCAGGTGGCAGGCGCACCTCAAGGAGGGCACCATTCAGGCCAATAATGCACTAGCCACGTCTTGGGTTTGCAAATCACTTCCAGTCGCCAGCATTCTTCCTACAGCTTCTGTGTGAGCAACTCTGACGGAGAGCTCCCTCTTCACGTCTTTGACAACTCTAAATGTTAAAATACTTTTCCTTAAGCTTATGTGACTTTCTGTCACTGATCCTGGAAATTCTACTCTCTAGACCACACAGAACACAGCTACACACTTTTCTGCACAAAGCTCTTCAAAATGCAAAGTCAGCTAATGGATTACAGTATTGTATGTTCTGGAAATTTTACACTTTCAAGTGCTAGGATCTTAAAAACAATCTCTCTACTATCTTAACAGTTGTGTCAAATTGTATTCCAATTTACAAAGAAAATCAAGGACCAGAGGAAAGAGTTTAACTTGTTCAACCTGGTGCAGCAGGTATGATTCTAGAAACTAGGTCTCCTGCCTCCCAGGCCAATGCTATTTGCTAAATGAGAGGCCACAAGCAAAAGTAATTCTTATCACCTAAGGATGTAAGGGCATGCGTACCTTTTCTTCCCAAACGTCATCTGTTTGTGTTGCCGCCAGTCTATCACAGTAGCCAAACACTTATATTCAAATAATAGCCTTTGATCAACTTCTATACCGGATATCCAAATATACTGGCATTACGGGGGGTGGAATGCATCCCAATAATAAGCATATATTCCCAAGTTTGGTGAAATAAAGCAGCTCAGAGGTTTAGTACCTAGGATGAGATTTCAATGGCTCAAAGTTACAACACTTCACGTCCCCCCCCTTCTCTATCTCCTTTCCCTAACAGGAGAAAGGATGTGAGAAAAATCAGCAAGCATCCGACGATGACCTAACTACACTCTCACCCATCCATCTGCTCAGCAGACTTCATGGCAAGAGTTCTCCTTGGAAGTAGTTAAAAGGGAACAACACCTTGCAGAGGGAAATAAATACTAAAACTTGACTTTCCTCGTCCTTTCACAAGTAATTACATTTGGAGTATATGCATTGCACTGACAGATTGTTTCTTTCTTTCCTCTGATTTGGAAATCCTAAATTCCCAACCAAGGTAGTTCAAGTCTACCTTGATAGAAAAAACTGAAAAGCACACTTGGACCAAATCACTATTTAACTCCATGCCTGAAAAATGGAACAGCATCGTGAAGACGCCAAAATGTTTGACCTTGAATGTGAAACATCAAGCGCACCTCACAGCAGTCACTTCTAAGACATTTTTGCCAATTTCATATAGTTTGAAACTGGTATTTATCAGATTTAGAGATTTTTTTTTAATGGTTTTTCTGCAAGCTCTAAGCATGTTTTTTTTCTTTCCTTTTCCAAAGGCCCCAGAAGTAAAATATAGGGTGATGGGGCGGGGGTGGGGTGTCACAGATCCAAACCTGGGTTAAAAATCCTACATCGGTTATTCAATAACTATGTGACTTTAGGCAACTTAGGTAATTTTATTTTCTAGAATTAATGTGAGGATTAAATGAATATGTAAGCATAGGGTGTACTCATAGTAGGTACTCAAAATGTTTCCACTTCTTCCTAAAGCAGAATGACTACATTCAATCTCAGGGCAGGGGTGGGGGGGGGGACTGAAAAACTGACCCAAATTAATCACATACCAAAGTAGTTCCCAGTATCAAACATACAGTAATACTGCCCTAAACCATCACTTTCTAGTAGGTCTTGAATCTGTTTGCAGATAGCTGATATCTGATATCACACAGAGATATACCAGCTAAGATAGAGGGCTTAAAATTATCCTTTCCTCTGACATTCAAAGAAAGAATCCGTAGGACAGCTCCTTGACAAAGGCATTGGGGGACTTACATTCTAGTTGTAGACAATGATTTCAAGCCAAAAATTAGTGAATGGTATGGAAGGTCTAATGTAGAAGGAGGTATTCTTGGACAGAGACCATCAATGGTTCACCCTACCCCAAAATAAACTTCATAGCATCATCTTTGAAAATAAAGGACACAGGAGTGTGTGTGCACACATATGTGCATCCCCAACGTTTAGGCAATGTTTACAAAAGAGAGCCACATGGATATTTAATTATAAATGTGTAGGACCCCCAAAAAAATATGTACACGCCAATGATACCTGTAAAATATGTGACACTTATACACTCTATAGGACTAAAACTAGACGAGTGAATTTATAATTTATGAAATACTCCCATCAAACAGCATAACAAAAACATCATACACACGTGCAGAAAGGCCTATCACCTTACAGCTCAACCTGAAAGGTAGGTACAAGGATGCAAATAGTTAAACGTATACAAGAAGTCAGTAGTGTTTTCCCATAAATGTGTTTTATAACTATTATAACAATATTGAAGACAAGTTTAAAAAGAGGGAGACTCTCCTTAGGAAGACTAAGCTCCTAAGACTTGGAACCAATTTGTACTAATCGTTAATTGCAGAAGTTCAGTAATTCAAATCTATTTAAAAAAATTTTTCCTACAAAAAAAAAAATCACCTTTTGAAGTTTACCCCTCCACTAATCTTAATTCTCCAACCTTTTACTCTCTCCTTTCCATTCATAACAATTTTTTAAATTCACACCATTTAACTCAGTTATATTGATGAAGGGGTAGGGGGACAGTCATTGAGTAGGTCTGGTCTCACAGTTGTTCAGAAATAGATGGACTTGTCATTTTAATTTTTATTTACTCTTCCCCAACGCTTTAAATATTCTAGAGCTTGAGGATGGAATTGTTTTCCATGCCTGAAATGTCTCATTAATTATTGATATAAGCCTTACTTACAATGAGGTGCCTGTACACTTTTCTGTACAATATTACTATCTGGTTTTCCTCCGAAAACATGTCTTTATCATATACGACAATAAAGCTAGCATCAATAACGCCAAGATGATTCCCTTTGCCCCAGGGTAAAGAATTTCTCTACATATATACTTAAAAACTTGCCACCTAAAATTTGTCCTTCTAGCTTGATCTCTAGATTTAAATGGTTTGACAGCTGATTTCTTAAGCAATTCATGAAGAAAAAGCAAAGTTGAGAGCATCACATGTACAACTCCAGGGAAAAAAAAACTGACCTTAAGAGAAATCACCTTTACTCTGGATTCCTATCAGCCCATAAAGAGGACTCCTTTTAACTCCTCTTGTGGGTTTCCAAAGAGCAGCTGGAGCTGACTAGGGAGAGTTACAGTAAACACCACATCAATGTTCAAGTGCATCACTAACAAGAGGGACCCCTAGCTGAGACTTTCCCAAAAGCTTTGTCTCTATTCAAAAAAGGTCAGCCTGATGATATTTTTTGCTCTTGTTTTCTGTTTATTTTGAGAGTCTTAGAATATTATAAACAATTAAGAAAAGAACCATATCCAGTAATTGTGTGTGACACACAGCAGAGCAGAAGTAACCACAACAACCAATCACTGCCCCAAGGAGCTTCTGATGTAGAATCATAAATGTCTACATATTAAATTTGTGACTGCTAGATCTAATAGTAACACAAATCCACCATGTTAATGATGAAACATTTTTCTAAAGATTAACTCAGATCATGTGTTATTAATCAGCAGAGTAAAAGCTCATGCAAAACACGCTTTCCCAATCTAGCAGGGCTTAATTGCATTATTGTTATCTGGTTTTCCTGTGTCACTGGCCCTTCCATTCCAAGTACACACACACAAACACAACACCACAGGATCCAGACAGAAAGACAGAAAACCCAGAGCTAGTAGGTAAGAACCATGTGTCTGGAAGGAAGAGGATTTTGAATAAAAACGTTTGTCTCTGGATAGACAGGTCAAGTATGCACCCAGGCTGCCTTGAGAAGTAATTAAGCCTATGCGTTTCATTTCAGTGTGTCCCATCTTGCAAAAGAGTGGGAGCAGCTGTGAGAGATCACAGACGATGCAAAGCGAGACAGGCAGCCTCTTCCATCTCCCCACTGCCACACCAGACTTGGGGGGGGGGGCGTGAAAAAAAAAAAAAAGCGTGTGGCCTCTGTTCTCCTGAAAAGCACAAAGCTAACCTGCCATACAGAACACTATGGCCCCTCTCAAACCAGGCCTTTTTAAAGGCCTGAAGAAAGGCAATTTAAATGTCCCAGTCTTCAGACTCAGGTCTGTTTCCAAACTTGGGAGGTTACACACCAAAAACCCGCAGCAGACATAAATTTGGCTGCCCTGAGCCCAAGTTTCTCTTGCTGCCTAGCCTCGCAGAGTTTAGAGGTAACTACCTAAGAAAAAGTAGATGGACAAGTGTAAGAAACAGGCACGCATCGGATCTTGCCAGTTTCCTTCCCAACATCCCTTTAAGGAGGCTGGGTCACTAAAAATCGGAAGTCTGGGGACCAGCTGCAGTACAGACAGACTCTGGTTGGGTCGAGGGGGAGTCCGCCACACCCTCTTGAGCTCACAGCACTGTCAAGCTCTAGCTGGGAGGGGCTCAGAAACTTAGTCCCAGCAGGAAAAGGGAGAAAGAAGGGAGTCTTCAGCGTGTTGGATTTGAGAATCTAAAAACTAAACGCAGATTTCGGGAGGGAGCCGGGGACTTGGCTGTGTGTGCTGGAGGAGGGAAGGGGTCGCCCCTAATGTCAGAACAGCTCAAAACACGTCCCCGCAAAACTGCACATTCTTGTGGTTTAAGATTTAAGACCGAAAGGAACGAGCTGAGGCAAAGCTTCTCTCCCGCCTAGGTTTCAGATGCACCCCCCCCCCCTCCAGCTTAGGGACCCGGGCGCCGCACTGCCCCGGGTTTCCTTATCTTTCTCTTTCGAGCGAGCTCCCCTCCACCAAGCCGCTATGTCCGCCTCCAAGTTCGCCTTTGCTCGCCGCCAGCTGCCGGCCACATGCACCCGTCTGCCCGGGACCCCGCGCGCCGGATGGTCCGCAGGGACTCGGGGATTTGCGGGCTTTTTGGTTTTGGGGTTTTTGGGTTTTTTTTCCCCCAACAAAAAGCTTTAGCGGCTCGCTGCCCCCTTTTCCCGGGCCCGCGCCACCTTCCCTTCACGCCCACGCCGCACCTCCCGGGCACACGCGCTGCGAGGTGCTTCTCCCGCCAGACAATGGGCTCTGGGCTGGCCAGGCAGCCCGCCCCGGGCCCCCGGCCCCACTCCGGGCCCCCGGCCCCACTCCGGGACCCCGAGAGGGCTGAGCGCGGGGGCTGGAGGGGAACGGAGAAGAGTGAGGCTGGGGAGGCCACAAAGGGGAAGGTGGGCGCCTCCCCCTTGGGACAGGAGGCTCGCTCCAGGCACGGGGAGAAGAGGAGGGGGCGGGGGTCAGCTGAGCCTCCCCGCCCGGAGCCCCGGGGCCCCGCCGCACACTCACCAGCACGATGGCAAATCGCTCCTCCAGTTCACCTGGCTCGGGCATCGGCAGCTTCAAAGGCACGTTGTGCGCCCTGAAATCTGTCTGCTGCGAATCCATGCTCCCCGCGTTGCCCATGTTGGCTGCACGCCGGGGTCGAGGGCTGCTCCGGGCCCCTCGCTCTAACGTCGGAAATCAGAACAGCTCCCGGCGGCGGGCTCCCGCCAGCTGGCGCGACCTGCCCGGCTCCCCGCCCTCCGCTGCGCCCCGGCGAGTGTGCAGCGCGCACCGCTCCCTAGCAGCGCTCCTCGCCGAGCCGCCCCCCGGCCTCCCTCATGCTCTCCGCCGCCCCAGCGCCGTCCCGGCCTCTTTTCCTTGGGAGGGGTCGTCAGGGCGCCGGGCGCCTATCTGCATGTTGCTCCACTGGCACGCCGCCCCCTGCCAGCGACCGCGGCTAGCGGGCGCGTGGTTCCTCGAACTCGGTCTTCCGCCGGGCCGCGGCCGCCGCTGACACTTACAGCCCCACGGCCGGCGAACACAACGCGCGTTCCGCGAGCACCTCGAGCAGACAAATGCAGCTCCGCGCTCCCGACACAATGCCCCCTCGCCCGGCCCCCGCCCCCGGCCCGGCTCCGCCCACTCGCCCCGTAGACTGCCGGGACGCGTAGTTTCTGTCCAGAGTCCACAAGCCGAAACCACGCCCGCTCTGGAGCACCCAGCTGGGTTAAGACAGTTTGCCTCGGAGGCAATCTGTACGCTACTGGCTAGGGTTTGTGACCCTTTAGAACTCCCTCACTCCAACAGCAGAAAGCACTACTTCGTCTACGTCGGTTCTGACACTTAATTAGGCACACTTGACAAATGAATGATCCAATCATTCGGCGACTGAATGCAAGCATTCTGATTTAAAATTCAGAAGCTGGTTACCCTTTAAAAGGCTCTAGTTTAACGGGTGACCGGAAACCTATTGGCAACGTCCTATTTCATGAACTGGGAAATAGGTCCATGGGTGCTTCATTGTTTTTCCTTCTATATATATGTAACGTATTCTTTTGTGTGATTGAAATGTTTTATAAACAACTATATATTTTTATGGATTTTTTCTAAATATCCACTATGGATACATGCATACATGGTCAGACCCCAGGAGTTGTATGAGGATTCAATTCAAAACAAAAACCTGTCAATAGCTATTATGTATGGGTTACTGGGTTCCTTAGTGGGAGAAAAAGAGGATTTCTCCTGCTCTGGAATACTTCACAAGCTAGCGAAGGAGAAAATTTACACAAATAAGCAGATTTCATGTGAGTTAGAAAGAAGAACAGGGTGTTTGGGAAGACTTTGGAGATGATCTTTGGCTGTATCTATCTTATTCTTCCATAACAGTCCCAGGTGTTTTACAAAGAAGATTGGGCCCGACCTTATCTCTGGGATGCTTTCCAGACTATTACTACCCATTTTAAAACTGTGGAAATAAAAACAATCTTATAAACGACCTTAGCCAGGTGCTCATGTTGTAGATTTCAAGGGCATCCACCTGGTTGACTTGTGACTGAACTTATAAGTCATCCCTTCTTAGCTTAGACCATTTCTTTTTTTTTTTAATGATTTTATTTACTTATTTGACAGAGAGTGAGACAGTGAGAGAAGGAACACAAGTGGGGGAATGGGAGAGGGAGAAGCAGGCCTCTCGCTGAGCAAGGAGCCCCATGGGGGGCTCGATCCCAGGACCCTGGGATCATGACCTGAGCCAAAGGCAGATGCTTAACGACTGAGCCACCCAGGCACCCCTAGAGTATTTCTTTAATCCTGGTTTGTGTATAAGATTCACTTGGGGAGCTTGTTGTTAAAACTCCACACACCTCGGGCCTATTATCAGAATTTTCCTGAGCCAAGAGCTGGAGCATAGGCAGGTGTATTTTTAACAAGCTCCCCAGGTTATTCTGATATGCAATCAGGGTTGTTACCCTCTTGTTAAAAAGCAACTGCTTCTGGAGAAAGTAATACAACAAGAAAACATCAAGGGCCACATTTCATTCAGCTTTATAAACCCCAAGATGCCTTGAGCACAGTAGATGTTCGATGACTACTTGTTGAATTAACAAGTGAGTTTTACCAAAAGCCTATGGAGCAAATAAACACACAAATACATCGTGTGGGTATCATCTATTAAATAAACCACTTCTGGTCTTTTTTTTTTAAAGGGAGAGAGTATAAATAAATTCAAATTAAACGTCTGAATAAATGCAACTTGTAAACTACAAAACTACACTGTATCAAAGTTAACAGTGTGTTACAAATCAAAGAAAGAAAAACAGAGATATAGATACATACACACACACACCCCAACTAGAAAAATCAGTGAGAAAGAAAAGCAGTTCAACCAAGTGAGACATTTCTGACCCACAAATATATTTATTTTCCAATCTCTAGACATATACTTTGGGTCTAATTGACACAAAATCAGCCCACCCAGGGGTTGCCAGTCTGGATGGAAAATCTAGAATTCTTTTCTGCAGTTGAGAAATCCTTTCTTATTACATTTATGGTTCCCTCCGGCCATATTTCTGCTAGTAACCAGGACCTTTTTCTCCCCTTAAGTCTTATCACATCTAGTCTCTCTCATAATCTCACACTTTGAGAAGAGCCAAGGACAAAGTGTGCAAATCCATGAAACAAAAGCCATTTCAAGGTTTGCAATCTTTAATATTTGGTTATTATTTATGAGTGTTATTTAGTATAAAAATAAAACACTCCATTATATTATACAACTTCTGTAAGAATATCTATCAAAAATCTCAGGAAAATATTTGTTTGGGGTAGGGCATGGAGAGGGAGAAAGAAGACATTACTTTAATTGTAACACTCTTGTACCCTCCCCATAAAATCAAAATCAGGTGATCATTTTAAAATATGAATCTCATTTTCTGATTACTAATACATATGACTTATTATAGCAGATGCTGCAAAAAATTGGCAAAAAATAAACTGTCTCTTAAAACTCTCCATTCACCTTGCATGGAAACTGAAATGTTAGAACTTTATATTTCATGTACTAGGCATTTGCAAGTCATGCCAAGGACGGCTTGATCAGGAATTCCCCCATAACAGCGCAGTTGCTTCCAAAGAAGCTCTTCCATCATTCAAAACAAATCCTCCTACCAGGTCAGCTGAGTTTCACTGGTACCTCCTCAAGTTTTAAATGTAAGAAAGGGCTCTATAGCTAAGTTCACTTAGCTTCTTTTTTTTTTTTTTAAGATTTTATTTATTTATTTGACAGAGAAAGAGTGAGCACAAGGAGGAGGACAACAGGCAGAGGGAGAAGGAGAAGCAGACATCCCGCTGAGCAGAGAGCCCGATGTGGGGCTCAATCCCAGGACCCTAGGATCATGACCTGAGCCAAAGGCAGACGCTTAACAACTGAGCCACCCAGGTGCCCCTGAGTTCACTAAGCTTCTTAAAAAGGCACTGGTGCAACCCTGTGAAGATTCTCCTTGTGTTATAATTATAAGAAATGAGATAAGCACCCTAGGATGAGCAAAGACATCTATAGCCCTGAATCAAAACCATGAAGTTGTAGTGGCTGAGATTTTAGAGGGATTGCTTTATGTCAATTTACATGCACAAGAGTCCTGAAAGATTCATATATCTAACCATATTATTTTTTAAATATTTATTGAGCATTAACTGTGAGCCAGATTCTGCTATTGACTGTTCTGGTTATTTATTTCATCTTGAGTCAGTTTTGGTACTTTGTGTCTTTGGAGGAATGAATATGCCCATTTTATGTACTTGATTGAATTTACTGACATAAAGTTGTTCAAAACATTCTCTGATTATTCTTTTCAGTATGTGTAAAATGTATAGTGATGTCTCTTCTGTCATTTGTGATATTGGTTATTTGTGTCTTTTCTTTTTTCCTGATGAATCTGTCTAGAAGTTTGTCAATTTAATTGACTTTCTCAAGAACTAGCTTTTAGTTTCATCAATTTTCCTCTTATTTTCCTGACTTCTATTTCATTGACTTTTGCTCTTGTCTTTATTATTCCTTTCTTCCTCTTTGTTTGGAAACTGAAGACACTAATTTGAGCCCTTTGTTTGGTTTTCACTTGCTTCTGTTTTTCTAGTTTCTTAAGGTGGAAACTAAGTAAACTTTCAAAAATTTAAATTATAAAGTATCATTTATAATAACATCAACAATATAAAATATAAAACATTAAATTTCTCCTTTTACACATCTCCTTGGCAAAAGATGTGCAAGACCTGTACACTGAAAATACAGTATACTGTGTTCATTGGTCAGAAGATTCAATATTTTTAAGGTGCCAATTCTCCCCAAATGGACCTGTAGATTTCATGTATTATAAACAAAATCCCCGCAGACTTTTTTTGTAAAAATACACAAGACAATTTTAAAATTCACGTGGAAATGCAAAGGACCTAGAATAGCCAAAACAACTTTGAAAAAAAAACAAAATAGGAGGATTAACTATACCTGATTTCAAGACTTATTATAAAGAAAGCAATCTTTTCAACAAGTGGTTGAAATAGTACTTGTGGAGGACCTGAATATCCACATTTGAAAAATGAACTTCAGTATGTATCTCACACCATGTAAAAAACAACTCAAAATCTGTCAGAGACCCAAGTGCAAAACATAAAACAAAGAACTTCTAGAAGAAAATACAGGAGAAAATCTTTGCTACCTTACATTAAGCAGATTTTTTAGATAAAGCAGCAAGAAAAAATTTGATAAATTGGACTTCATCAAATGTTGTAACATCTGTCTTTGAAAGACAATTAAAAGAATCAAAACCTTCTACAGACTAAGAGAAAATGTGAATAAATTGTATACTCGATAAAGGACTTGTATCCAGAACACATAAAGAATTCTCACAACTCAAAAAAAGAAAACAGTGGACAAAAGATTTGAATAAACAATTCACATATGGAAATATTAGCCGTAGCTGATAAGCACATAAAAAGATGTTCAATATCATGCCTTATGAGGAAAATGCAAATTAAAACCACAATGAGGTACCACTACACATCTAATAAAATGCCAAAAATTAGGGGCATCTGGGTGGTGCAGTCAGTTGAGTGTCCAACTCTTGGTTTCAGCTCAGGTCGTGATCTCATGGTCATGATCTCATGGTGGCAAAATCAAGCCCTGCATGGGCTCCATGCTCAGTGCTGAGTCTGCTTGATATTCTTCCCCTCTCCTTCCGCCCCTCCCGTCCATGCTCTCTCTCTATCTCAAATAAATAAACAAATAAAAATAAACACTGGCCATACCAAATGTTGGCAATAATATGGGGTAACTAGAATTCTCATACATTGCTGATAGGATTATATAATGGTAAAACCACTTTGGACAACACTTTGGTGTGTGTTTTTTTTTTTAATTTAAACATTACAACTACCATATGATCTAGCCATTCCACTTATAGATATTTACCCAAGAAATATGAAAACATATATCCATACAAAGACTTTTATGTAATGTTCATAGCAGATTCATTTGTAACAACCAAAACTGGAATCAATTCAGTGTCCATCAACACATGAAGGAATAAGCAAACTGGTGTATCCACAGAGTAGAATACTAATTGCCAATAAAAAAGTATGAACAATTGATACAAGCAATATGGTTGAATCACAATATGATTATGCTGAGTGAAATAAGCCAGACAAAAAATATGTATATACTGTATGATTTTATTTACATAAAATTCTAGAGAATGCAAATTAGTCTATATAGACAGAAAGCAGACTAATGTTTGTTTGGGAGAAAGAGACCGGGAGAATTCCAAAGTTCCAGAGGACACTTTTGGAGGTGATGGATATGTTCATTAGCTTGACCATAGTGCTGGTTTCATGGGTATATACATATGTTAAGCCTATCAAATTATAAACTATAACGATGTATAGTTTATTGTTGGTTAGTTATAGCTCAATAAAGCTGTTACAAAAAATAAAAGTCAATTGTTTTCTCTCTCCTCATCCTTCAAGGAACTTAGAACACCTTAACTCAAATTTCTCCTCCTAACTTCCATGTTAATGTTGTTATTTTAACTCCTCTTTATTTATTCACATTAGCCTTTGGTAGTAGTAATGTTACCAGCTGGCTGGTCCTTAGGTTTACTAATATGCTTACAAATTCATTTGCTTTTTGCTTTCCCTTTTTTTCTTCCAGATTTATATTTCATTTTCCAAAAGAACATTCTTTAGTGTTTCTTGCAATGAGAGTTTGTGAATGGCAAAATTATCTGACAATGTCTTTTTTGCCCTCAGTCTTGAAATATAGTTTATTTGATTATAGAATGTCAGGGTGTAAGTTCTTTTCCTTCCTCGTTCTAAAGATATTAGTCCATTATCACCCAGCCCTCATTGTTGGTGATGAGAAATCTACTGTCGCTGTAATTATCACTTGCTGTATAAAAATAGATACTGTAGGGGCGCCTGGATGGTACATTCAGTTAAGTCATTTCAGCTCAGGCCATGATCTCAGGGTCCTGGATTTGAGTCCTGAATCAGGTTCTGCCCTCAGCAGGGAATCTGCTTGACATTCTCTCTCTCTCTCCATCTCTCGTCTCCCTCTGCCCCTCCCCCACCCCTGCTTGCACACCCACCCTCTCTCTCTCAAATAAATAAATAAATCTTAAAAAAAAAAAAAAAGATATTGTATCATTTTCTCCCTGGTTTCCTTATTCATGGAGATTTAAATTTCACTGATGAAATTGTGGTAGAAGTTCTAGGTGGAGAACTTCTAGTAGAAGTTCCAGTTCTCTTTCGGTCTGCCTGTTACTGTTTATTATTTTTTTCAATCTCTTTCTTTAAATGTTTTTATTTGAGTACAGTTGACACACAATGTTGCATTAGTTTCAGGTATACAACTTAGTGATTCTACAAGTCTATACATTACGCTGTGCTCACCACAAGTGCAGCCACCATCTGTCACCACGCAACGCTATTACAACATCATTGACTTTATTACCTGCTGTTCCTTTTAATACTGCTCTATTCCATCATTTCAAGAGATTTTTGGAAGAGAGAAAACATAGATATGTATTCTGTTCACCATTTTGATAGAAATCTAACTTCTCCTTTTGCAATGGTTTGTTTTAATAGGCACTAGAAATTTTATTTTGACTATATCTTAAATAATTCCACCTTTATAATTTAAAAAGTTTTAATAGATTCTAACATCTCCAACATTGTTCCAGAGAATTATTAACTATTTGTAGGCTTTTGAATCCCAGCTCTTACCTTGTGTGTATCTCTGAGATTCTTCCTCCTTTAGGCCTCATGGTATACACCATGTCACATAAACATACCTTCAAATTTGGCAAAAATCCATCTGGGTCATTTTTCTTTTAATGATTTTATTTTAACGTAATCTCTATACCCAACATGGGGCTCAAACTCACAACCTCAAATCAGGAGTCACATGCTCTTCTGACTGAGCCAGCTAGACATCCCCATCTGGGTCATTTTTGAATCATAATAACACAGAAACTTAATTTCCTTTATATAAGTTTAATGTACATTTGTAAATATATATATATAGATAGATAAATAACATATATACTAAACAGGTATATCTCTATAGAAATCAAAACACATGAAAGAAAGAAAGAGAAAGAAAGGAGGGAAAGAAGAGAAAGAAAAGAAAGAGAGAAAAAGCAAGCAAGCAAGAAAGAAAAGCGGGAAAGAAGAGGGAAAGAAAGAAAAGAGAAAAGAAAGAAAGAGAAGAAAGAAAGAGAAAGAAAGAGAAAGAGGGAGGGACGGAGGAAGGAAGAAAGGAAGAAAAGAAAGGAAAGGAAAGGGAAGGAAAGGGAAGGAAAGGAGGGAAGGAGGAAGGGAGGGAGACAGGCATCACAAAATGTGGATAGCATTGTACGAAAAGTCAAGTTCAGACTATTTCTCGCCATCCTCCCCCCTCTGTCACCTACTCTCTCCCTTCTTCCTGCATTCCTGTCCTGGATTGCCTCCTCCAAAATCCTCCTTAACAACCTACTTTAAAAATGACTGGAGGGGGAGGTCTTAGCCTGTTACACCAACAAGAATGGCAACAACAAAGGAATGTGCTGTTGACTTGAAGTGTCTGCTTTTATTTCAGGGAGTCCTCCAAACTTCCTAACTTGATATTAACTGTCATCCAGGAGGCTAGGGTTCTGAAGCCAGGCTGCGTGGGAAGCCCACGGAGCCCCACCCACACCTGCCCCTCTGCAGATAAACAAGAACTCACAGCCACCATGACTATCCATCTGGCACCTTGCAACAGCTTCCAAGTCTAAGAAAACAAACCCTTTAAGAAAAGGTTTTTTAAAACAAGCCCAAAGGGGGCATTTTTGTTTCCAGCTGCAACCATTTCAACCAGAATAAACAGCACTGGGAGAGAAAGAGAATGAGTTGGAGTAAAAATCTAGTTCCACCAATATATATTACACATATTGAATATCTAGATTGATGATTTTATTTACTTTTCTCAGTTGTCCTTTGGGATAGTTTTAGGGGAGAACCACACATTTCTTTCTGATCACAAGAAAAAAGGAGGCTTATCATCCTAGAAGAGACAGTCAGACTCTCTGAAACCTGTCCTTTCCTCCCTTTCTGGCTCAGCCCACATATATAAAAAATTGCCCTTTACGACCTTCAGAGAAGAAATTTTCACAAACCCATGATTATTCTGCCTAGTGAATTTGAGTTCCTGGACTTCCAATTTAAATACTAAGGGCTAGTATCCTTTTAAGAAGGAGTGCTAGGTGGATTTGATCCCTGCTTCTCTTGCTTACTGAGTGATCCTGGGAAAATTCATTAACCCCTTCAAGCCTCAATTACTGCATTTAAAAAATGAAATTAAATAGTTATGCCACCAGTTAATTGTTAAGATTAAGGGAAATAACTTAGGTACACCAACTATCAAGACCGTGCTTAATGTATGGTGAGAGGCTCAATAAGATATTTTCCTCCTTATGTTCTTTTCTTTAAGATCATCGTGCACTTATCTTGGTATTATTAATGAAGCAATAAAAATTTCTGCAGTACCTGAATGGGTAAAGGGAAAATATGTAAATACATGGTACTTATTTCAGGTAACAGGAAGATATACTGATATAAAATAGCACGTGCTTTGGTTTGCACCAGGAGTGCTTTCTTTTCTTCCAATGATAAAGCTCTGTTCTGGTGACTCAGTATAATACTAAATGAAAAATGAAATGCTCTGTCAAAGGAATCCAAACAGTATTTTCCAAACCTGTCTGATAATAGGATCCACTTGGGATGCTTATTGAACATACAGATTCCCACGTGCCTTCCCTAGAAATTGTAATTCAGTAGGTCTGGGGTGGGCCTGGGAATCTGTATGTTTAACAAAAACCCCAGATGGTTCCTATTTTAGGCAAGTTTAGGAAACACTGATTAATTGCTTGGGACTCGGGAAATGACTCATCTGCAATTAAGCAATAATGCCTCTACTTAAGGAACAATGCCAAGTTATTTTAAAGCCATTGAATAATTATATACGCTGCTCGAAAAATTGAATTAGCTATTATTTCAATCAAAGGGATTGTTCCATTTAGAATACATTTATGCGAATTTTTAAAGTTTTAAAAATGTCACTAGTTCTTCCTATTTGTATTTATTGTGCTTTTTAGGCTCTGGAGGAGGACAAAGCATCATTGTATAAATTGTCCATGACTTGTCTAGGGGCAGATTTGTCAGGTGTCCAAATTGTGAGGAGGAATTTTGGGTATGCAGATTTCTTCTTGCCCTCAGACTCACATTTATACGCAAAAATAGGCTGAATAGATGCCAAAGATTACATTATACACTGAAGAAATAAAATTGTCCAGAGCTACTGAATGCTACTTACACCATTTTGCATTTTGATTTTATCAAATTAATTTTACTAACAGATGTTTATTGTATTATATCATTCTAATTGCAATCATTTTCCATACGCAATTAAGATCAAAGGGAAGTTCAGTGGTGGAAGGAAGGGGAGAGGCCTGGGTGGCTAATTAGCAGAACTAAAAGAGCTCCCTCAAAGGATCAAGCCCTTTGCCTGCTCTGTAATCACTAGTTACAAACACCTGCAGAGCTCACGCTCTCTCAAGAGAACTGAGCTCCGCTAACCTTATCAACTGTCCTAGAAAAGTGCTTGCAATGGGGGCCAGACAGACCTGTCTCAGGTCCAGTTCACATTGCCTGGTTGCTTTGTTTTGCCAGATTTAGGGAATGGAAGGTGTTTGTTAAAATTATTAAAGAAACCATTCAAAATACCGACCTGAAATCTATGAGAAAGAAGCAAGTCCCCAAAATAACATATATATATTTCCCTTAAATTTCTCTTGCACCAGCAATAATTAAAAATGGGAATTCAAAACCTTAAAAATGTGGTGAGGTTGTGGGTAATGCATAGCCCGGATAGGCGCAGTGGACACGTATTTTTTTTGTCTGTCCAACACCCCTTCTTCTTAGAAAATCACCCTCTTCTAGGAACTGCTCTTCCCTCCATTCCGTGCTATAATTAACGAAGGAGCTGCCATAATTCTGTAGGTCTCTTGGGCACTGTTGACCTGTTGAAGGGTAGGATTCTGACTCAGGTTTGGCAAAAATCCTTCTCCCTCCTTTCTGATTTTTGGATTTTGGATTAGAAGTATCAGGTTACATTTTCTCAGGTGGCTGAAGCTGTAGGCTTTAAAGCGGAAATGTGGTTGATGACCTTGGTGACTGATAAGCAGAGAGAAAAGCAGCAGATGTAACATACAGAGGTAGGACACGGAGAGACAGATCTGCCTGGAAATCCTACTTATACAAGAACAAGGCAGTTGATAAATTGAACCCAGTTTTCAAAACTCTCTAAGAATCGGTTTCTTTATCTGTAAAGTAAATGCAATCCTAGTAGTATTTATTTCAAGCGGTTTTTGCGAGGAATGATTATGATAACTGATAGAAATCACTGAATACTAGACTCAACCCATGGAAAGAGCTCAATAAATGTTAACCAATAAGCGTCCCTGGACATGAGATTAAGAAACAGTAAACTACAGGAGTGGAACCCACATTCAAAGGACAAGATGTAACAAGATTTCTGGCACCATTGATTCAAAAAATACCCCAAAATGAAGTTAACACCTGACTACAATTTTAACCCAACTGTCAGAAAAACCTCAAGCGTGGTGAAAAGTGGAAACCCCAAAGCAGGATTAATAATGATAATAATGACAAAAAAATCATTTGTCCTGAGTGCTAACTGTAGGTCAGGCAGGAAGCTGAGTGGTTTACGTCCTTAATACTTACCGTCACTAGATGGTAAGTAGTGGTATTTTTTCCTATTTTGCAGATGAGGACACTGATGAATAATGTTGAACTCTGCCTTCAACAAAGATTAGTCACTGAGATCCCATCATTCCCAGCACCTAAGGGTGATCAGCCAGTGTATTTAAGAGAAGTGGCTATTTCTCACTTCTGTCTGTCACCTCTGTCCATCAGCCTGTCTTGTTTACTGGTTGGTTGCTAAGTTGGTGACATGGCCATGACACTGAGAGAGTTTGAACTCAAGCCAGAGAAGCGTATTTCACTTTCCCAGGCTGCTTTCCTTCTTGCTCTCCCAGAGTGAGTGTGCCCTGTGGCTCCATTTCAATTCTTCACTTTCCTCTCTGAACCCCTCCTCTGCTTCTGCTGGGAAGCCTCACCCTGGAACTCCTTTCTTCCCAATGAGAGGCCTGTACAGAACTTTTGGATAGGACTGAATTATCACCTCAATCAGAATCTACTTTAGTCTTTTTTTTTTTTAATCTGTAATTCTTGACTGACTTTGGTTCCTGAGGCCTTCTGTTTAGTCTTGATTATTGCTTTGCCCTGATTTGTAGGATTATTATATCTTCTAATTGGGACAGTTTATTTGTCTAGCTTTAGCTACTCAGGACCACAGCTTCGCAGAAAGTGTCACGTGTACCTGCTCCCTAAACCAGCATGTTCTGATTTCCTGCTTGTGCCTCGAGGCCCTTCATTCTGATCTGTCATCTTGTATTGTTGACCTCCTGAAATATATATTTTTTATTTTCCCAACTAGCTTATATGACCTAGTTGTAGAATAATGTGCTTCACAGTGAGAATCATCTGGAGTGCTTTATTATTTTTATTTTTTAAAACATTTTATTCATTTGAGAGAGTGAGCGTGAGTGGGCGGAGGGGCAGAGGAATAGGGAGAAGCAAACTCCCCTCTGAGTAGGGAGCTCAATTCCAGGACCCCAAGATTATGACCTGAGCTGAAGGCAGACACTTAACCGACTAAGCCACCCAGGCGCCCCCCCCCCACCCCGCATGCATTTTAGCTACCCAGGTGATTTTTTTTTAAGATTTTATTTATTTATTTCACAGAGAGAGCACAAGCATGGGGAACAGCACGCAGAGGGAGAGGGAGAAACAGCCCCCGTTGAGCAGGGAACTGGACCCTGGGATCATGACCCCAGCCGACAGCAGAGGCTCAACCAGCTGAGCCACCTAGGTCGCCCCTACCCAGGTGATTCGTATGCACACAGAGCTTGGGACCCATTGTATTAGAAGAACAGATACTACAATCACAGACTTTTTTTCCCCCCCCGAATACTCCAGGTACTTCCAGTTCTGTGCTTAGCACCTGAAAGATTATCACTAATTGCTTCTTGGTTAAAGAATGAATAAATCTAACTTTAGAAGGAAATCCAGTCATGGGAAATTTTCCCTACTCTAAGGAAATTTTTGTAATTTTCACTAAATATGCCCATAATACCAACTTCAATTAGTATAATCCTCATTCCTTCATGGGTTAAACTGCCTAAATCTCCTTTGGATATTGCTTCTTCCTAAAATAATGTAAATTTAAATTTACTTTGGTTGTGATGAAATATCTTATGAGACTGTGTCAAAACTCTCAAGGTGTTCTTGAATTCATCTTAGACCTCCTCCTGGGTAGAAGCTATGAGAGTTTTCTCCAATTATAACTGCAAGGAAATACCAAAATGATTTTATAAGCCAGGTAAATATTGTTACAGGGACTGCTAAATAGGTTTCAATGTTTTAACATATCATTAATTCAACAAATATTGACTGTACTTAAAAAATCAGATTGTTATCACAAGCAATGCATACAAGGAAGCCAATGAATTTCTATTGCTCCCTGGGAGTATTAATTTTGACTTCTTTATTCAATTGGGTTTGAAAGCTCTTTTTGCTCCTTAGCTGCAGGCCATTTAATGCTGGGTGACTCCAGGTAGACACCTCTTTGCTGACTTTAAGAGACCTCTAGTTCACAGAGCTTCTATCAGCATAACTCATTAACACTCAAGCTTCCTTCTTGTCTCTTTTCTAACAGATGTTGCCTTGATCTCTTTGCTAACCTTATTTTGACATTGAATATGTGAAGAACGAAATGGAGCAAAGGTGATATAGCTGTGACCTCTAAATACGTTATTAATCTTCACAGTGACCTTACGAGACAGACAATTTTCTTCCCATATTATAGAAGAGATAGTTAAAGCTAATAGTGACGTGGAAAACAAAGGCAAAAGAAATACAGAAAAAAAATTAAACTTCCTTACATCTTACAGCCCGTTGACAAGTACTTGAGACAGGCACAGTGACCTTCCTCCAGGAACTCAACTGCCTCAAGGTTAATACTTTGCTAGAGGCAAAAGGCAACCTTAGCTTGACATTAGTCCGAACTCCAGGATCTTGTAAGTCTTCTTTAACGTATAAACATCATTTTGGAAACTTCCTTTATCTGCACTTCCCCCGCTCCCATAATATAAGATGTATGTTAGCAATCATCCTCCAAACATATGGCCCATTGATATACGTCTGAAGGGTCTCATGACTAAGGTTTTACTAGACAGCAGTAAATGACCTTATCCTAACAACAACTAGCCCCTCAAGGTCTTGAAAACCTTGCTTCCAAATTCTTTAGAGACTTATTCTATCCCTAACCCCCTCCCAACTTGAAAGTGTATAATCAGTCACCCCTCACAACCCCAGTGCAGCTCTTTCTGCCATTGGTCCTGTCCCTGTGCTTTAATAAAACTACCTTTTTTGCACCGAAGATATCTCAAGAATTCTTTCTTGGCCTTCACTCTGGGACCCCAACATTTCACATCAATAATATACTTGCAAAAGACACGTCTGATATAGGACTGTTGTCCAAAGTATACAAACACTTAAAACTCAACAATAAAAAGATAAACTATCCAATTTAAAAAAAGGCTCTAAGAGACACATCACCATAGAAGATATACAGATGGCTAGTAAGCATGTGAAATGATGTTCAGTATCATATGTCCTTAGGGAACAGCAAATTACAACAGTAAGATACTACTATATACCTATTAGAGTGGCTAAAACTCAAAACACTGACAATACCAAATGCTGGTGAGAATGTGGAAAAAAAACTCTCACTCATTGCTGTTGAGAATACAAAATGGTACAGCCACTTTCAAAGGCAGTTTCTTATAAAACTGAACATACTCTTACCATACAATCCAGCAATACTGCCCCTTCTTATTTACCCAAATGAACTGAAAACTTATATCCACACAAAAACCTCATGAATGTTTATAGCAACTTTATTCATAAGTGCCAAAACTTAGAAACAATCAAGATGTCATTTAGTATATAAATGGATAGACAAACTGTTTTATATCCAGACAACGGAATATTATTCAGTATTAGAAGAAATAACCTAAAAAATGAAAATAAAAATAAATAAATGAAATGACCTATTGAGCCATGAAAAGATATGGAGGAAACTTAAATGCATATTATTAAGTGAGATAAGCCAATCTGAAATGGCTATATACTGTATGATTCTAACTATATGACATTCTGGAAAAGGCAAACTATGGAGACAGTAGAAGATTAGTGGTTGCCAGGGATGGGGAGGGGGCAGAGAGATGGATATGCAGAGCATAGAAGATTTTTAGAGCAGTGAAACTACTTATACATTTGTCAAACCCATAAAATGTACTACACCAAGAAAGAGCCCTAATGTAAACTATAGACTTTGGGTGATAATGATGGATCAGTGTTGGTTCACCGAATGTAACAAATATACCACTGTGGTGTGGGATGTCAGTAATTGGGGAGGTGGTTGGTGTGTGGGGACAGAGGGTATATGGCAAGTCTTTGAACTTCTGCTCAATTGTGCTGTAAACCTAAAACTGTCCTTAAAAAAAAAAAAAAAGCCTCTCTCCTCCCCCACCGAAAAAAAAAAAAAAAAGGCAGAGAAAGAGAAAATAAGATTGTTATGATTGACTTAGGCCAATCATTATTTTTGCCTGGGACTGTGAACATTGATGCCCTGAATTAAATTGAAATGTCTTTTTGTTTTTTTAATTATTTATTTATTTGTTTGTTTGTTTCTTTGTTTAAGTAGGCTCAGCCCAGCATGGAGCCCAATATAGTCTTGAACTCACAACCCTGAGATCAAGGTCTGAGCTGAGATCAATGTTTAACTGACCGAGCCACCCAGGCACCCCTCTAAACTGAAGTTTTATTAACAAGGAAGAAGTGAGGAAATTTCCTCCTTGATGGTATTTCCTAATTAAGATTTTTTCTGGATATAAATATGCTTCCTTACAATGTTATTGACGACCTTTTTTGTTTACTAGATGTATGTTATGTCACTTACAGTGTCTACCACACAGGTGCTTCCCGTGGTTTCCAATCTTAGTACTGAAAGAACAGCCATGGGACTCTAGCCTGGCCTCCCTGCCATCTGCTCTGACCCAGCCCCTCTCTTCTTCATCCTCTTGTGAGTCAAGTGTTCTTGTTTACAAAATGGACAGCCAGAGTTCCAGGTGCAGCCTGTGGTCTTGGGACTTCAGCCACAGGCCAGAAGGACAAGGGATTCATTTGAAGCCTTTGTCTTTAATAGCACCGGGGCATAAAAACCTGTTTTTATCTTTGTTTGAATGAAATCTTATAAGGAAGTGTAAACAAATGAATCGAATACCATCAGAGCTGCTTGCCTAAATTCAGGATAAGGGAGTGGAACAACTCTCCTAAACTCTTGTAGAGCAATTAAAAGCCTTGGGTGGCAACTGCCAGGACAACCCCTGCATGGAGCACCCCAAGATTCCTCACCCATGGCTCACCTTAGATCCTGCCACCCCTCCAGGGCACCCCCTGCATGGAGCACCAAAGGACATTCTGGCTGGCATCGACTTCAGCTTCAGCTGTTCTGCCAGGGTGCTGTGTGTGTGGAGAGCCCCGGTACTGCCCCAGCCCATGCCCACTTCAGCTCCAGCCATCCTACCAGGACGGCTTCAGCATGGAGTGCCCCAAGACCCCAGCCCGCACCAGGCAGAGCTCCAACCAGCCAGCCAAAGTCACCAGGCACACAACCTACACAAAGAATGACCATATACCTAAGACCATTCCCTCAAGTATGGAAGTAGCTGTTCCACCTAATTCATAGAAACAAACACAGAAAGTCAAACATCAGGTGATGGAGGAATAGGCTCCAAATGAAAGAGAAAGATAAAACCTCAGAAAAAAACTAAATGAAATGGAGATAAGCATGGGGCGCCTGGGTGGCTCAGTCGTTGGGCGTCTGCCTGTGGCTCAGGGCATGATCCCAGCGTTATGGGATCAAGCCCCACATCGGGCTCTTCCACTGGGAGCCTGCTTCTTCCTCTTCCACCCCCCCTGCTTGTGTTGTCTCTCTCTCTCTGTCAAATAAATAAATAAAAATCTTAAAAAAAAAAAAAGAAATGGAGATAAGCAATAGGCCTGATAAAGAATTTAAAGAAATGATTATAAAGATTACTAAGATCATTCAAGGAAAGAAGAGTAGAAGAACTCAGAACTTCAACAAAGAGATGAAAGTTATAAAAAAGATTCAATCAGAGTTGAAGAACACAATAACTGAAATGAAAAATATATTAAAGCAAATCAAAATAAATCAGTAGGTGCAGAAGAATGGATCAAAGATCTGGAAGATAGGGTAATAGAAAGCACATAGGCTGAATAGAAAAAAAAAAGAAAAAGAATGTTAAAAAATAAGGATAGGTTAAGAGATCTCTTGGACAAGATCAAGTGAACAAAACATTCAGATTATAGGGGGTCCCAGAAGGAGAAAAGAGAAAAAAGGGCAGAAAATTTATTTGAAGAAATAATAGCTGAAAACTTCCCTAATCTGGGGAAGAAAATAGACATCCATTTTCAGGAAGCACAGAGAGCTCTAAAGAAGATGACTCCAAGGAGGTCCATATCAAGATACATAATAATTAAAATGTCAGCGATTGGGGCGCCTGGGTGGCTCAGTTGGTTAAGCACCTGCTCTTGGCTCAGGTCATGATCTCAGGGTCCTGGGATGGAGCCCCACATCGGGCTCCCTCCTCAGCAGGGAATCTGCTTCTCCCTCTGTCTCTCCCCACCACTTGCACTCGCTCTCTCTCAAATAAATAAATAAATAAATAAATAAATAAATAAAATCTTTATAAATAAATAAAATGTCAAAGATTAAAGACAAAAACAGCATTTTAAAAGCAGTAAGAGAAGCAAGAATTTCCCTACAAGGGAACCATATAAGGCTATCAGCTGATTTTTCAGCAGAAATTTAGCAGGCTAGACCAGAAGGGCATGATATATTCAAAGTACGGAAAGGAAAAAAACCCAAAACCAAGAATATTCTACTGGGCAAGGTTTATCATTCAGAATTGAAGGACAGATAAAGAGTTTCCCAAACAAACAAAAGTTAAAGGAGTTCTTTACCACTAAACCGGCCTTACAAGAAATGGTAAGAGGACTTTTTTAAGTGGAAAAGAAAAGGCTGCAACTAGAAGTAAAAAAGAGGGGCGCCTGGGTGGCTTAGTCAGTTCGGCGTCTGCCTTCGGCTCGGATCATGATCCCAGGGTCCTGGGATTGAGCCCCGCATCAGGATCCCTGCTCCATGGGGAGCCTGCTTCTCCCTCTCTCTCTGCCTGCCACTCCCCCTGCTTGTGCTCTCTCTCTGTGTCAAATAAATAAATAAAATCTTAAAAAAAAAAAAAAGAAGTTTAAAAAAAAAAAAAGAAATAGGGGTGCCTGGGTGGTTCATTTGGTTAAACATCCGCCTTTTGATTTCAGCTCAGGTCATGATCTCAGGGTCCTGAAATCAAGCCCCCTGCTAAGCTCTGCATGGGTGTGGAGCGTGCTTAAGATTCTCTCTGCCTCCCTGTCCCTCTGCCGTCCCTGCCCCCCATTCTTTCTCTCTTCCAAAAAAAAAGTTAAAAATTTTGAAAAAAAGGTGTAAAACATGACGACATATACTAAAACATGGAGGGGAGAGTAAAGCAGAAGTTATTTTAGAATGTGTGCCTGGGTGACTCAGTCGGTTAAGCATCTGCCTTCAGCTCAGGTCATGATCCTGGGGTCCTGGGATTGAGCCCCGCTTCTCCCTCTCCCTCTGCTGCTCCCCCACTTGTGCTCTCTCTCTCTCTCAAATAAATAAATAAATAAAATCTTTAAAAAATATTAGAAGAGACTACTACGAAAGATTATATGCCAACAAATCGCACAACCTAGAAGAAATGAATAAATTTTTAGAAACATATAATCTTCCCAAACGGAATCAGGAAGAAATAGAAATGAACAGACAAATTACTAGTAATGAAATTAAATTGGTGATCAGAAAATTCTGGAGGAAAAAAAGTCCAGGACCAGATGGATTCACAGATGAATTCTATCAAACATTTAAAGAAAAGTTAACACCCATTTTCTTCAAACTATTCCAAAAAATTGAAGAGGAAGGAAAACTTCCAAATACATTCCATGATGCCAGCATTACCCTGATACCAAAGCCAGCAAAGACAATACAACAAAAGAAAACTATAAGCCAATATCCCTGATGAACATAGATGCAAAAATATCCAACAAAATAGTAACAAACCATATTCAGTATGACACTAAAAGGATCATTCACCACAATCAAATGGGCTTTATGCTGGGGTTGCGAGCATGGTTCAGTATTCTCAAATCAATGTGATAGACTATATTAACAAAATGAAGGATAAAAATCATATAATCATCTCAGTAGATACAGAAAAAACATTTATCAAAATTCAATATCTATTCATGACAAAAACTCATGATAAAGTAGGTTTAGAAGAAACATACCTCAAAACAATAAAGGCCATATATAACAAAGCCACAGCTAATATCATACTCAACAGTGAAAACCTGAGTTTTTCTCCTAAGGTCAGGAACAGGACAAGGACATCCACTCTCACCACTTTTATTAAACACGGTACTAGAAATCCTAGCCACAGCAATCAGACAACAAAAAGAAATAAAAGTCACCTAAATTGGTAAGAAGTTAAACTGTCACTATTTCAGATAACATAATAATACACATGGAAAGCCCTGAAGATTCCACCAAAAAAAAAAAAAAAAAAACCAAAAAACAAAACTATTAGGAGTAATAAATGAATTCAGTAAAGTTTTGCAAGATACATGATTAATACACAGAAATCTGTTACATTTATATACACTAATAATGAATGAGCAGAAAGAGAATTTAAGAAAACAATTCCTTTTATAATTGTGCCAAAAGGAATAAAATACCTAGAAATAAACTTAACCGAGGAGGTGAAATACCTGTACTCTAAAAACTATACACATTGATCAAAGAAATTGAAGATGACACAAATGGAAATGAATTGAAAGAATTAATGTCATTAAAATGTCCTTCTACCCAAAGTAATCTACAGATTCAAATCCTTACTAAAATACCAGCAGCATTTTTCACAGAACTAAAACCAATAATACTAAAATTTGTATGGACCACAAAAGACCCCAAGTAACCGAAAGGATCCTGAGAAAGAACAAAGCTGAAGGTATCACAACCCCAGATTTCAAGATATACAATGAAGCTACAGCAGTCAAAATAGTATAGTACTGGCACAAAAGTAGATACATAGATCAATGGAACAGAATAAAGAACCCAGAAACATACCTGCACTTTCATGGTCAATTAATCTATGACAAAGGAGGCAAGAATATATACTGGAGAAAAGATAGTCTCTTCAACAAATGGTGTTGGGAAAACTGGACAGCTACATGCAAAAGGATGAAACCAGACCACTTTCTTTCACTATATACAAAAAGAAACTCAAAATGGATTAAAGACCCAAACATGAGACCTGAAACCATAAAACTTCTAGAAGAAAACATAGACAATAGTTTCTTTAGGAACATTTTTTTCTAGCTATGTCTCCTCAGGCAAAGGAAACAAAAGCAAAAATAAACTATTGAGACTATACCAAAATAAAAATCTTTTGCATAGCAAAGGCAACCATCAACAAAATGCAAAGGCAAGCCACTGAATGAGAGAAGATATTTGCAAATGATATATCTGATAAGGAGTTAGTATCCAAAATACATAAAGAACTTATACAACTCAACACCAAAAAAACCCCAAACAATCCAATTAAAAAATAAACAGAGGACATTTTTCCAAAGAAGACACAGATGGCTAACAGACACATGAAAAGATGCTCAACATCAATATTCATCAGGGAAATGCACATCAAAACCACAGCAAGGTATTAACTTACACCTGTCAAAAAGGCTAGAATCAAAACACAAGTAAGAACATGTATTAGCAAGGATGTAGAAAAAAAGGAACTCTTATGCACTATTGGTAGGAATGTAAATTAGTGTAGTCACTGTGGAAAACAGTATGGAGGTTCCTCAAAAAATTAAAAATAGAATCATCATATGATACAATAATTCCTCTACTAGGTGTTTACCCAGAGAGAACGAAAACATTAATTCAGAAATATATGTGCACCCCTATATTTATTGCAGCATTATTTACAATAGCTGAGATATGTAAACAACCCATATGTCCATCAACGGATGAATAAAGATGTACAGTATATACACAATGGAATATTACTCAGTTCTAAAATAGAATGAGGTCTTGGCATTTGCGACAATACAAATGGACCCAGAGGATATTATGCTAGGTGAATTAAGTCAGACAGAGAAAGACAAATACCATACGATTTCATTTATATGCGGAATTTAAAAAAACAAAACGAACAAACGAAAAGCAGAAACAGACCCATAAGTACAAAGAACAAGCTAATGATTGCCAGAGGGGAGGGAGATAGAGGGATGGGCAGAATGGGTGAAAGGAAGTAGGAGATACAGGCTTCCAGTTATGGAATGAATAAGTCCCGGGGATAAAAGGTACAATTGGGGATGTAGCCAATTGTATTGTGTTGCGTGCTGACAGATCGTAGCGACACTTGTGGTGAGCATAGGTAATGCATAGACTTACTGAATCACTGTAGTCTACACCTGAAACTAATGTAACATCGTGTGTCAACTACACTGCAATCTTTTAAAAATGTAAAAAAAAAAAATGCGAAGCAGACAATACCAAATATTTATAATTATTAAACCTGAGTGACAAATTTTTTTTAAAAAGTGAGCTAACTGAAAATTTTGTGTTCTGTTGTTTTGTAAAAATGAGCACAAATTTAGAAATCAGCATCAAAATCTCTAAGATCAAATGTTAGCATCTTGGTACTAATAGCACTCTAACCAATGCTTATTTCTAAATAAAAAATTGAAAGGTCCTTACTCATCTCTTTATCACAACGAAAATCTTTTTCTATTCCTTCCCTTTCTTGTTTCTTGTTTCCTGGACCTGTATACTTTATTATTTCTTGAGTAGAATTACCAATTTACTTGAACTGAGTATGTCAAAAAGGAACTGAAA
Organism: Ursus americanus; assembly: GCF_024610735.1. Taxonomy (NCBI): domain Eukaryota; kingdom Metazoa; phylum Chordata; class Mammalia; order Carnivora; family Ursidae; genus Ursus; species Ursus americanus. Next base: position 33,106,547 of record NC_142127.1, on the reverse strand, counting down.
TAATTAAAATAGAATAAAAATGTTTTTATGCTGGAACCAAAGACCTACCAGAGCTGACTTTAAGTAAATGGTGCTTCTGTGGCCTGAGAGAGTTTCAAAGATGTTGTCTCTGCCCTCTGATAGTTAAAGAATGACCAGCAATGTTGTTGGCATAGACTTCCATAGGGTGAGTACATTAAAATGTTTGTGTGTGTGAATTATATTCAGTCGAAGTCCGAACTTAAACCAGTATCTTTTAAAAGGAGAGAACTGCAACACATTAATTAGAGTTTGTGCTTACTATAACAAAGCCCCTTGTTGTCTAAACTAAAGTCTTTTAAGTTTATTACAGCAATCAGAGTAATGTGTAGGAATTTCACATGTGTATATGTGCGTGAATAATGCGGGTCTTAACATTCCTTGGCCGAGTCCTATTCTTAGGTAGTTTTTCACAGAATGGCAGTTTTTACAAAAGCACAGAGTTTTCTCTTTAACGAAGAATCCCAAAAAGAATTCCAATCAATGGCAGACCTAATATCCCTTCTTTATTTGCCATTAGCCTAAGTTCAGGCTTTAACCTCTATGTTTTAATTGTGTTTAAACCAATATGTAAACCGATATTGTCTCGCTCCTACGTACGGCACAGAATGGACCATTGCAAACTGCAAACTGGAGCATTAGGCTCCCTTTCTATGTCCTGCTTCTGTTTCCCACTTTCCTAGTTTCATTTCTTCATGCCTTTAAAAAGATTCAGATGGAATTAAAGCCATTTAAGAAATGTCCTCCTCAGTGGTATTTCCTACTTAAGGTGTTTTTTTTTTATCATAAATATGCTTTCTCACAATGTTATTATAATTCTTAATGTATTAATTGTTTGTAATAGAAGTGCATTTCTTATTTAAAAGAGTGAAATTATGTGTGTGCTGCTGTCAGAGGAGTCCTTTGCAATGTGTAAGTTAATTTGTTCATTTATTCCACAAGCACTGATCAAGGGCTTATTATATCCCAGGCACCCTGGGGCCTGAACCCTTATCCGCAGAAGTTCACGAAGCAGAAGAAAGAGACACATAAATGAAACACCATGGCATGTTGCCCTTGCCACGCTAGAGATCTCTCTAACACAAATGTAAACCCTGATAAGGCACACGTACACCCTCAGAGCACAGGCTATTTGTATGGAGTTGTAAAGGTTGCTGAGCAAAACCCTCCTCCTGACCATGACGTAGGGCCAGAGATCCATGCAGTTTCTAGGCAATAGGAAGAACTCATCTGAATTCCAGTTCTAGTGGAAAACTGAGATGCCAAACCTATTAGAGAAGCAAGAACTCAGAACGGGGCAAAGGTGGTAACTCTGTATAACACTACTCAACCATCCAAAAAAAATCATGTCCTCTATCATCCATTCAACAAATGTTCACTGAGCTCTGACTATGTTTGCAGTAATGTTCTATGCGCTGGAAATAGAGCATTGAACAAAAGCGGTATAATTCTTCACCCTGATAGAACTTTTGTGAGAAGGAAAATAATATTAAAGATTTGGAAAGAATCGTGTGAAAGAAGCTGGTTCTAGAATAGTATATATGGTATAATCTTGACTTTATTTTATAGGAAAAGACTAAAGGATTACTTTATGTGAGATTTTGCGGCATAACAGACTACAAAACGCATTGGTTTAGAGAACAACCACTTATTTAGCTTGAGATTCAGTGGGTTCGTGCTCTGGACTGGTCTTACTGGTGGTTATTCTGCTGGTCTTGATTGCGTTCACTGAAGTGTCTGCGTTCAGCTGCTACTCGACTAGTCAGCTGTGCTCCTGGGGATTTTCTGAGTGTCGGCTGAGGCGACAGGGGCAACTAGGCACATGTCCCTTGTCATTCAGAAGGTTAGCATAGGCTTATTTACAAGGTGGCAGTACATTCCAAGGGCAGCAAGAGAGGCCAAGCATAATCATAAGCATTTTCCAAGTCTCTGCTTGTGTTACATTTGCTGTTGTCCCATTGGCCAAGCCCCGAGTCAATGGCGAGAGACGAAGACCCAAAGGTGTGGCTACAGGGAGGTACGAACACATTTTGGGAGCCTTCCTGCCACAATTTACTACAGATCTATACCCAAAAGTTGAGGGGGATTGCCTGGGTAGTGGGATTACAGTTTATGGTTTCTTCTCTATTTCTCCTTTAATTTCTCAGATTTCTTTTGGTAATCAGGGGAAGGAACTCAGAGGCTGACTATCAGAAGCTGAGGATGCCGGACACTTGCAGCGTGGAGCATGGTGCTAACCACTGGGCACCACGTTTGGGTACCTAGAAGTACATCATACCCCACTTGGCCTGGCTGAACCCAGGAAGAGAGGCTTCAGCAAATTGCTTCTTGGCTCAGAAACAAAGTATATTATAATACAGTTGGCCTATATGAGAAATTAGAAGATTCAGTGTGGGGTGCAAGAGTAAGCACAGGCAGGAGGAATAATGATGAGGGAAGCCCCCTTATGCAAATTGGAACCTCCTATTGGAGTGGGATGAACTCGGGAAGGAAAGAAGAGAAGTCTAAGTCTCTGCGATAATTTTAGAATTAGTTATTAGAATATTATATGCGGGTGGAATCTCAAACCTCATTTTATTCAAACTCTTCATTACATCAGGGTTCCAGAGAAGTGGCAAGACTAGACAGGCTTCCTGACATCTGTGGGAGAGGTAGAACTAGAACCCAAGTCTCCTGAGAGCAAGTCTGGTGGTTTCTCTTTGTTGCACTGCTGCTCTGAAGATAGTTGGCCCATTTGTGAACAGTGGGAGGGTGACTGGCTCTCTCTCTTCCCCTGCACCCTCCCTCCCTCTCACACACACAACACACACACACACACACACACACACACACACACACACACAGAGACTGTATTAAGACGAGCCAAGTGTTACTGTTAATGATGGCTACCATTGGCTACCATTCCTCATGCTGTGCCTTTAAGACTGTACCTGAAGGTTATGAGATAAAATACACTAAGCAAGCAATTTTTAAAAGACTTACAGTTAATGAGCACTTGAAAAATATAGGTTGGATTGCCAAGTCAACACTGGTCTCAGGCCTGGGATTTTGCCAGGGGCAAATTATCTGATACATCGATGGAACTCTCTTGGCTTTGCTTGACTTGAGCCTATTAGTGTGCCCAAGGCTTTTACCTTGAAAGGAGCATTGAGAATAAAAGTTATTGTTGCTGCAGTGGATGTTTTATTATTTATCAAGTCCAATGCCATTCCTTTTTATGATGGCCAGAACCAGATATTTTGTCATAAAGGAATATACACACTGACTTCACAAAAATGAACTTGGCTTATTGCACCTATCTAAATATATTTAGGTTAAAGATGTGAGATGGAAGGAAACAAGAAAAAGAGGGAGGGAAAGAGAGAAGAGCTACTGCTCCTAGGTACTACGGTTTACAGGATTCCAAGAAGGTGTTGTGATTCCTGCCTCATGAAAACCAGTACACGCAGAAATCAGAGCGAGCTCTCTGCAAGTGTTAGGATCTACTGTTTTCTACTACATACAGGTGGAAGAATGAGTTAATTATTTCTGTGAGTCAAGCCAAAAATGATTTGGGCATAATGATTTGATTTTTTAACTGGGTAACTTGGATTGTAATGTGATTTCCTCACTTTATCTATATTATCGCAGATGTGGATCTGATGGTCTGCCTAATCCCACCCTTCCCTTCCATTTCTCACTGAGAGCTCACTCAGTTCTTATTTCTGCCACCATGGGTTTAGGCTAACAGGAAGCATATCATCTATGTGGTAACAAGACATTCAGAAAATGCCTTTTTGACTGTTCTTAACTGTAAGTCCAAAAACGCTAAAATGTGAGGCCACCTGACTATTCTCTACAGACCCTGGATTCTTCTGAATTATCTTTGTCTCCAGGCCCATTTGCATTTTCCCATGCAGGTCACATATATGCATGATTTACCTAAGTTTCTGATAGCTAATGACTCTTTGATAAATCAGCATCTATTCTAAATGTAAGGCATTTGCTTGAATGGTTTGACTCTCAACTCAATATTGCATGGGGTTTGAAGATCTCTAACCAACACTGTTTTGTTATACAGGGCAGCCTTGAAAACAGATGAGGCTGCCAGGCACGAGGATTTCCTTGACCTTTGGGCCCCTGAGCCATATCTAAAGCTCGAGCAAATGGATAGAACCACAATCTGCAAACTCTTGCGTTTCTATTCCACTCTCTTCTGACCACAAACAGTGCCATGTAGTGAAAAGAATACTGGTCTTGGAGACCCTAGAATCCAAATCCCACCTGCAACAGTTTCTTGGATATTATGCCTGTCCAGAATTTTTCTGGCACAGAGGGACAGATATTTCAGAGTTGAAATAATCTACTCTAGAGACACTCTAGAGACGTCTATTCTAAACGTAAGGTATTAAAAAATAATTTGAATGACTTATTAACAGTTATTGAATATCTTCTCTGAGCCAGGTTTCTGGGATTACAGAGATAAGTAATTTCAGTCTTTCTCCTCAAGAAGCCCAAAGTCGAACATGGGAGACACATCTATAAACATATTCATGATAACACGTTGTCCTAAGTACAACAGTAAAATTGAGGCACAGAAGTAGCACAGAGCGGTAGTGATTAACTTTCTCTTGAGGCAGAAATGCTCAGGGAAGGCCTCTAATATCCCATTCAGTAGTGCAGGCCTAGCAGATTCTTGAAGGATCCATGAGAATTATCTTAAGTACATGGAATTAAGGAATATTTGGGCTGAAAAGTAGAGCTTTTTAAAGAAGATCTTATTTATTTGAGGGAGAGAGGGTGCGAGCGGGAGCAAGAGGAAGAGGGAGAGAGAATCGGAAGCAGGCTCCCCACTGAGCACAGAGCCCAAGCAGGACTTGATCCCACCACGTCAAGATCATGACCTGAGCTGAAACCAAGAGCTGGAGCCTTAACTGACTGAGCCACCCAGGCGCCCTGGGCTGAAAAGTATCTTTAGAAACCACACTATCTTTCTACATTTAGCCAAAACTGCATTTATATGCCATTCTCTGCAAACAGGGAAGCATACGTCATTTGTGGAAACCTTTGTTAAAAAAACAGGAAAAAGAATGGTGTTAAAGGTACTGAAATAGAAAAGCTTTTCCTTTCTTTGGTCTCTCTTTTGACTTGTGATGCTTTTTATTTGCTATTTAATGTTTTTCTAAGTAAAAACATTTTCTTCATTAATAGCATGAATTTTACTATTTATATTTTTCAATGCCAGCTTTAACCATAAAAGCATTAACTCATACAAGGAATCACTGAAATTGCACAGTTCTTATCTCTTGGCTCCTATATACATATGCATTTCATTCTTACCAGGGTACTAGAAAAGGTACACCAAACTAACTCAACTGTTTCTATTTCACCAACATTCTACTTTGCCTTACTGCTGAGTAAGGGAGAGCTGAAGGGAAAGGGATCTATGGGCTGCCTTATCTTCCCCTTTCCTTCTGTGTCGTCATTTCGAGTATAAGTGGCTGGCTAAGACAGGGAAGTAATACAAGTGAGAGAGGATGTGACAGGGTTCCTTGTTTTTTGTGTTAGAATGCCATCACCTTCTTTCTGCATTTGAAACAAATTGTAATTCCAGTGGAAAGCATGTCCTCTTGGGACTGTCAACACCGCCACTTACTCATTTCTGGATGTAACACCTTCTGCTTGCTTTGAGTCTCATTGCGGGTTTGCCAGAATGCTGTGCTCCCGGGGCGGTGGGCGTGCCATATGCAAAAGGATTGTGAAGGGAACAGTGGGTACATGTTTTGTGCATGTCTCCTCTGCTCGAGTGCATGCTGCACTGTCCCATTGAACACCACTTATGCGACACAAGTTCAAGTTCAAAGACAAAATCATTAAGACTTTCATGATACTGGCAGAATAGCAAACCAAAGGCATAGCTCTGTCTAGAAAAAAGGTTAAAGCTGTATCTGGGCTCAAAGTAGACGTGTTGAATTACCACACATCAGGTTTATGATTTGCCACCATTGCAGCTTCTAGATAATCTTCCTATGTTTAACCGCTGCCATATATTCCTGATGGAAGTTCACAATTATTCCTCAACAATACTACAATGTTATTGCAATCATAATTTACACCAGAATATTGTGTTCTGCGCAGACAAGGGCAATTTACCTTGGTCTTCTTCACCTAAAGGTTCGAAATCTAACAAGCCGCAATGACAGGAATAGATGTATCAAGTACCCAAGACATGGTTTCATACTGAATAAAATCTCTCAGTAAATTACTTACCCTATGTAACGTCAGAGGAATAAGTTTTCCAATTGTACCATAAAGAGCAAGTCATTAAGATGGCATATATAGAGGTCAAAATGCATATCTGATTTATATAACAAAGGGTTATGCATAAAATTGCAGTAGTAGAGTTGTTACTAAGTTTTCTGCGCTTGTAACAGGAAACGCTTTACCATTTATTTTTTGGTTCTTGTTTTTGCTTGTTTTTTGTGTGTTTGTTTGTTTCTTTTAAAATAGACTTTATTTGTAAGAGTAGTTTTAGGTTCACAGCAGAAATGAGCAGAAAGTACCGAGTTCCCATGAACCTCCTGCCTTTGCAACCTTATTCTTTAATGATTTTTCACAGCATCTTTAGAAAACAGATGAGGCTCTTAATTACTATAAAACTTTAGGAGAAACTAGGGCACAGAATTTTACTGCTTTAGACCAGAGGTATCTTTTTGTTTTTTTTTTTTTTAAGAATTTTGTTTTTTTATTTATTCGACAGAGATAGAGACAGCCAGCGAGAGAGGGATCACAAGCAGGGGGAGTGGGAGAGGAAGAAGCAGGCTCATAGCGGAGGAGCCTGATGTGGGGCTCGATCCCATAACGCCAGGATCACGCCCTGAGCCGAAGGCAGACGCTTAACCGCTGTGCCACCCAGGCGCCCCAAGACCAGAGGTATCTTAACAATCAAGTTGGTGTTTCCTAAGCTTCAGCCACCTGAGTTCCATCTCACAGATTTGGTGATATTCACACATCATGCCTTGTTTACCAGTGTAGTGGTTTTTTTAAAACCGACTCACTTGTTGGGGTGCCTCAGTGGCTTGGTCAGTTAAGCTTCCAACTCTTGCTTTCAGCTCAGGTCATGATCTCAGAGTTGTGGGATGGAGCCCCATGTCAGACTCCGTGCTCAGCAGGGAGCCTGCTTGGGATTCTCTCTCTCCCTCTCTCTCTCTCTCTCTCTCTCTCTCTCTCCCCCCCTCTGCCCTTCCCCCTGCTCATGCTCTTCTCTCTCTTATTTATTTATTTGAGAGAGACACAGAGAGAGAGCACAGAGGGAGAGGGTGAGGGACAGGGAGAAGCAGACTCCCTGCTGAGCAGAGAGCCCCATGCGGGGCTTGATCCCAGGACCCTGACATCACGACTTGAGCCAAAGGTGGTTACTTAACTGACTGAGCCACCCAGGCGCCCAAATAAATCCTTTTAAAAAATAAACTGACTCACCTATTTTACTTAAATGCCTTGATTTTATTTATTTATTTATTTATTTTTGTTAAGATTTTTTTTTTAAAGTAATCTCTACACCCAACATGGGGCTCGAACTCACAACCCCAAGATCAAGAGTCGCAGGTCCTACAAACTGAGCCAGCCAGACACCCCTTATATAATGCATTTATATGCATTAATATTAAATAGAAACTTCCTCTATTCCGCAATTAGGAAGGCAATTGTAAAAATCGATGCGGGGCTATTACAATTACAGATAATTTGTACATGTGTACCACCTCAAATCAATTCGCAGAACTATGCCTGTCACAGCTTGGGAATAATGACTTGGTTCAGCATTCTTAGCAGTTTTTCTGCTACAATACTAGTGATAGGTGGTGTTCACAGCAAGGCACTTTCCCACGGTTATAAGTAACAATTTAAAGGCTTTGACATAGATCAGGCAGAACATGGGGTTGGCCCAATCTCTACATCTACTACATGTCATTTTGCCTCATTTCTCCCACTGATTGTGACACCTCGTTTATAGGCAGAGCAACGGAAGCGAGGCAAATCAGGGATCTGCCCAGTTTACACAGCCCAAAGGAAAGCCAGGACCCCCTCCCCACCCTCCTATCCCAGAAGTCTTTGTGGTTTACCACAGCAGCTTTCCAGCACGCAAACTGAGATAATCAAACAATAGGTTCATGGACATTAAAGAAAGCAGGAGATTAAAACATAAAGTTGGGGTGTTCTCTTACAAATGAGCACCAATATTCAAAAACTGAGCAGTGCCTTCTCAGATGTCTACCCCTATGGACAACAAGAATGCAGGCCAGTGTTTCCCTAAGTCTGGGACATATGCATAAGACAATTTGGCAGAGTACAAAATACAATTTCACGAAGCATAGACAGCCACTGTGAGGAAGTCACTCCCTTTTAAATTCTATTTTAATCTTTCTGACATCAGGAGAAAAATCTCTCATATTGTTAAAAATTTATTAACACTTGCTCATCTACTTTTTTTTTAAACGATGAGAGAACAGGCATCACATTCAAGGTATTTATCAGGTATAGATGAAGATGGTACTTAGCTAATGAACTCTTTTCAGTTATACGTACGTGTTTTAGTCTCATCAGGCTGCCGTAACAAAATACCGCAGACAGGATGGCTTAACAATAGGCATTTACTTCTCACAGTCCTGGAGGCTGGCAAGTCCAAAATCATGGTGCTGGCAGATTCAGTTCTTGGTGAGGGCCTTCTTTCTAGCTTGCCAAAAGGTTCCTTCTGAGTGGTTCCTCATACGGGAGGGAGGGAGAGAGAGAGAGAGAGCTAGTGGGAGCACTCTAGTGAGCAAGGAGCACGAGCTGTGGTCTATTCCTCTTCTAAGAACACTAATCCCATAATAGGGGTTCCACTTTCGTGACCTAATCTAAATCCAATTACCTCCCAAAGGATCATCACAATGGGGGTTAGAACTTCAACAAATGAATTTTGGGGGGACACAAACATTCAGTCCATAACAATATGTTTTATGGTTACTTTCTAGTTATAATGGGTGATTCAAAAAGCTCTATTTATGGTAGGCAATACAATTTACCACTTAAATAATCTTATTTAAATAAAAAAGTGACATGATTTAAAGAAACTCTGAAATAAGTAATAGTTCTGGTGGCATTTAAATATGTCAAAAATGTGAGAATTGCATGGGAATGGCTGAGGTTTAAGACTCACCGGCAAAAGTGAACAGAATTAATATTGGTTTCTGCTGTGTGTCGAGCAGTCTCCCAAACATTAGGCATTTGTGATGAAGATGCGAAATTTTGACAATTAAAACCCAAACTAACCACAGGCACTTTTTCTTTCTGGAAAATTTTTCACTGGGGAAGTATCATAATTCACATTAGTGAGGAAATAAATCGCTATTTCGCTCATTCGTATGAGCAGACTGGAGAAAGAGGGAAGAAAATGAAAAGAAGGTGATTTCGATCCTCCTGGCAAGGTTTCTGTGCTTCTAGAGAGAGGGACAGGAAGCGAATCAACCGTTGTTGGCCAGAGCATATTGGTGGTTCTGGGTATGGAAGAGCGGAGTCGAGAAGGAGCCAACTACGGGAAGAAAGATTCATTGCTTTCCCACTAATGGGAGGAGCCTGATGGTAGGAACCCCCAAAAATGGTCACAGAGGAGGAAAAAGATGTGACTGCATCCTTTCATTACCTCCAACTTTAGTAATGTTAGCTACATACAAACACTCGATTACTTGCTGTTGTTTATCAAGGTGGATGGTGACTGTGGGAGGGAGAGGGAGAGGTTAGAGAATGATTGAAGAGTGCTTGTCATCTCCTATTTATGTATTTATTTGTCAACAAATGTATTCATTGCCTGTAAGGGGGAAAGTGCAAGTGCCAGGCACTGGGGACGGTGGGGGGCAAAGAGACATAGTTCTGACCTCAGAATCTGCAGCCAAGTGGTGTAATGGCCGAAAAAAAAATACTGACATAAATGAATGCCATGAAAAATCAAAAGGAAGGAACTGTCTGCCGTGAGACAGAGGAAGAGGATTTAATCAAGTACTGCCTCGTTGCCACTGCAAATCCATCTGGCCTCACTTCTAGTCCAGCGACTGCTGTGGTAATGAGTCCAGAGCAGGCTTCAACCCGTTCCCCGCAAGGGCAATCCCATGGCACCTCTACAATACCCAGGCTGCAGGAGTCCAGGCTCCGGCCCCGGAGCTTCTCTTGACTTCATGGTGTGGCATGACTTCGAGAACCCACTTCACACTCACACATGTGCAACCAGGACTGTGGGGAGCCGCCGCATAAACACTTCCCTCCTTCTGAAGTCTGGTGGCAGAAAACATTTGAGACACATTTCAAAGGGTTCTCAGAAGGTCCTGTGACAGTGAGCACCCAGTCATTCATACCAGTGGTCATCTCAGTGATGCGTCCTTGTATTGTCTCCCCCTCGTTTCATGATTCTTCCCCCCCCCCCCGCCCCCAGACAGGTGCTGCACTGGCTCCTCCAGGCAAGAGCCAATTATTTTTTTTTTTTAAGATTTTATTTTATTTTATTATTTTTTTAATGATTTTTTATTATATTATGTTAGTCACCATACGGTATATCCCCGGTTTCCGATGTAAAGTTCGATGATTCATTAGTTGCGTATAACACCCAGTGCACCATGCAATACCTGCCCTCCTTACTACCCATCACCGGTCTATCCCATTCTCCCACCCCCCTCCCCTCTGAGGCCCTCAGTTTGTTTCTCATACAATTATTAAATCTCGGAAATTTTGCCATTTGGTGGTAAACACAGGCATTATTTAAAATTAAATTATGCATTGGGGCGCCTAGCTGGCTTAGTCGTTAAGCGTCTGCCTTCGGCTCAGGGCATGATCCCAGGGTCCTGGGATCGAGCCCTGCATCAGGCTCCCTCCTCTACTGGGAGCCTGCTTCTTCCTCTCCCACTCCCCTTGCTTGTGTTCCCTCTCTCGCTGGCTATCTCTCTCTCTGTCAAGTAAATAAATAAAATCTTTTAAAAAAATTAAATTATGCAAACTTAAAATTAAATGATGTTTTAGAACAAAGATAATAAATACTCAAGATTCCTAATTATTTTACTCCCTCTTATTATTATCCGTGATCTTGAGGTTATTGACATCTATTACTGTATCTCTTTGGTGGAAATACTATGTAACGGTGTGTAACATTGCATCTATTCCCAAGTGCACATTCAGTGACATCATGTTAGTAGCTCGATATTAGCCATAGCAGAAGTATCTATATCGCAGAAATAGGCAAATGTTACAAATTAGGATTTGATTGTTTGGTTCATTGTCTAGACTTTGGGAAATGATGGAGGAAATATTAATAATGTAAATTAAACTTAGAAGTGTGTCATGTCTCTAGCAATGACATTGCGAATGGCACATAAAACTGTGTTCCAAACTATTATTCAATTCAGCAAAAAAGCCATTCACATAATTTATGAATGAATGAAACTGACACACACCTTCCCAGTTTCCCTTTCATTTTACGTATTAGTATAAATAAACAACATTCATATTGCAATTATACTTTCTTATCAATCACAAACATAGGTTGCTTATGGATACAAAACTTCAGCAAAAATCAGTGAAAGTATCCTGTGAAAATCAATAAGCTATATGGAATTTACCAGAAAGAGCACTGTACATCTTATTATGATTTGGAAATTTTGTCCTATACAGTAGTCCTCCCTTATCTGCAGGAGATATGCTCCAAGACTCCCACTGGATGCCGGAAACTGCGGGTATTACTGAACCCTACATATACTATTTTTTCCTCTACGTATATACCTATGATAATGTTTAATTTGTAAGTTAGGCAGAGTAAGAGATTAAACAACAATAATAAAATAGAACAATTATAAAAATATACTGTAAGAAAAGTTATGAGAATGTGGTCTGTCTCAAACTATCTTACTGTACTGTACTCACCCTTCTTCTCATGTTGATGTGAAATGATAAAATGTCCATGTGATGACATGAAGTGAGGCAAATGACATAGGCTCTGTGATGGACCGTTAGGCTACCACCAACCCTCTGACAATAAGTCAGGAAGAGGATTGTTTACTTCCATCCATGGCTGACTGCTGGTAACTGAAATGGAAAGTAAAACCACGGTAAGGGGGGATTACTGGACATTATTTATGTCCATAAAAATGTGTAGTAAATGCACACATACATTTTTTCTGGACAGCTGGTTGTTAAACACGCATCAGGATACTCCATTGTTCCTTATTCATATAAAAAGTCTTTATCCGAGACTGTACTTTGGACAGATCCAAGGATAAGAATGTGAACTTGGGGCTCAATCAACTCACCAATCAGATGGCGACGAGCACCCTGTTGCTGGTAGTGGCCTGACAAGCTGACGTGCAGGAGCATTAGAGGTACTAAGATTATGACTTTCGGCGATAGGGACGACACACAGATGGAAGATGACCGCCCGGCTTATGTGGTAGGTTTAACACTGGAGCAATACGAGGTATGGTAAGTATAAGGATTGTGGAAATTGTGGGTCTTGGTTCTACCCACTTGCTAGAGCTTTAGTTCTGGCTGAGAGGCCCAAAGGTATAGGAGATCCCAGGGATCAGCAGACTCATCTGTTCAAGATTGATCTATATTAAAAATAGAGTATTGTTTAGAGAACTTTAAACCTCATATAGCATTGAACTGCCAGCCAAACCTCTTTCAACCCATGCCCCACAGGAACCAATGGATAGATGGCCAAATGTATTTCATAAGATCCCCAGAAAGTCCTGTGTGCTCCAGCAACCAGCTGCCCATAGCTGTGGTCAATTCAGTGATGCATCCTTGTGTTGGCTCACCCTCCCTCCCTCTTTCATTCCCCTGTTCTCACTCCTGCTGTACACTTAGACGATAACCTTTGTCTCCGGCTCTGCTTCGGGGGGAAACTTGAGTTAAATGAGACATGGGTATTACTTAGGTTGGGAACTAGAGACATGTCAACAAAACCCTGAAAAGTCAGGTGAGGGAGGCTGAGAGAGAACAGGAGCACCCACGTGAAGCAAATAGTTTGTTTGAAAGTCTTGCAGTGGGAAAGAGTTTGATCTGGTCCAGGCATGGACAGAGACCGGTGAGGTTAGAGGCAAGAAAGCAACTGGAGAGAATGCATGAGATGAAGCCGGAGAGAGGGCAGGGCCTTGTATTTCTTCCTCACTAGAGGTTTCTTTGTCACTAGAAAAACATTATTACCTCAGTCCAGTAAGCTACCACATTTTTTCCCTCCCTTATTCCTATTTATAATATCCTAAAAATTAGGGTTGCAGTAAGAGCAAAACAGTGAAAGTGAAGACATCCTAGCTCGTATTTTGGCTCTGCCATTGACTTAATGTGTCACTTCAGGCAAATGGCAAAAATCTCTGCTTTAAAGGGTACGGAGACAATAAATATCTATGTATGTATAATGCTCTATGTAAAATACATGGTATTATTATCATCATTGCAAGCTATAAAGCATGGGAGGTCATGGATGTAGTCCATGTTTTGTAGATAAATGAGGTAAAACCTGGAAGCATTTTCAAGGGCAAAAAGAGAATATGACAGCTCCACAAAAATCCCACCTTTGCTCACAGCAAAATCACAGAATTAACAATTTGGATTTGGATACAGCCATTCACGATTAAGAATCTTCTCAGAGTTGAAGCAGTCCAGCCAAAGCCTCAGGAAGGGAAAGCCTTTTTTTGCTTTTTCATATGGGTAAAGCCAAAACATGTAATGGAACAAGAATTTTCCCCCAAGGAATTCAATTATCTGACTGTTGTCAGTATCAGAGGTGGGATAAGAAAAAAAAAGAAGAAGAATCAGCATTTATAATGCTCTTTTAAAAGCAGTTTCTACCTGCACAAGAAGTGTTAAGCAACTGGTAATTATGGCTTCAGCACTATACCGTAGTGGTGTCACTTCATTTTTTAAAAGCCTGCTTTTAGGGCTCATATTTCTATAGTAGAAATTCATGTGGTCTGAAATATGATGCCAACAATTACTACCAGGAAGAAGCTCTGTTTTGGAAGATATTTCATATGCATTGTGTTATGTAATACAATAGGCTCAGTTCTGTTCCAAGCCTTTGATCCCTTCTCTGGTAGGCACAGATTATCAAAAAAGACTTTTTGAATGTGTATCATTTAGACAGACCTCTACTTCTGAGCAAGCGCTCACCTGTGATGAACAGTTTTATTCGTCATGATTAACACTGATCAATGTCTATCACATGCCTGGAAACTAGAGCAGAAGCCTGGAAGGAGAATCTGGAGATTAATGTAAAGGTTCTCAAAGCATAATGCTTTCATATTTTTCCTTTTGGGTTAGACAAATACCAAATTCTCTCGTAGTCCTGTAACCCACCAGATAGCACAAGGTTTTGTTTTTGTTTTCTCTTTAGTTTTCAGCTGTTTGACCTTACCACATCTTAGTATGGATGTCTTGGAATTTATCCTGTTTGGAATTCACTAAGATTCTTGAATCTGTAGTTTGTATCTTTTGTTGAATTTGGGATGTTTTCAACCCCTATTTCTTTGGGTATTTTTTCAGGCTGTCCTTTTTTCTTTTCTCCCTCTGGGACACGAGTGACATGAATGTTAGGTCTTCTGTTATAATCCTGTAAATTCCTAAAGCTCTTTTGATTTCAGTTTATTCTCTCTCTATTGTTCAGTTTGGGTGACGTCTATTGTTCTATCTTCAGGTTTCTTGATTCCTCTGTCTCCTTTAGCTTGCTGTCAAGCTCCTCCCCTGACATTTTGATTTGGTTTATTGTATTTTTTATTTCTAAATTTTCCATGCGGTTCTGCCTTATATCTTCTATCTCTTTGTTGAACCATTCTAATTCTTTGGAAAGACACTACATTTTCATTTGTTTTCATTGCTCATCGAAGCATTTTCATGATGGATACTTTAAAATCCTTGTCAGATAATTCTAACATCTCAATTTCAGTTCAGTGTTGGCATTTTCTGAGGTGGGTTTTTTTTTTTTCATTCAATTTGAGATCTTCCTGGTTCTTGATATGACAAGTGATTTTCAATTGAAATATGAATATTTGGGGTATTAGGAGACTCTGGATCTTCCTTAAATATTCTGTTTTGGCTGACTTCCTCTGACACTAATCCAGCAGGGGAAGGGAAGAGGGTGATGCTTCATCACTGGCAGGTGAAGCTAGAAGTCCAGGTACCACACTCAATGTTATTACTGCTGGGTGGGGTAGTCATTTCAGCTCTCTGCCGTGGCCTCTGCTGATACCACAGGAGGTACCCCATTAGCCCCTGGACTATGGTGAAAGTCCTAAATTTCCCTAGACTTCCTCTGGATATCTTGTTCCTGTGTGGAAGTACAAGTTCGGACTCCCTAAGGGGTCTCCACTGATACTGCAGAGAAATAAAGGACCTCCCTACCACCCAGCAGAGATGAAAGTCCCAGGTCCATATTTGGCTTTCTGACACCACCCTAGCAAGAGCACTGACTATTTCATGATGGCCTGACGAGGGTGAAGTCTAGGTTTCCCACACAGTCTCCCTTTCCTTCACATGGGCAGGGTGGGGTCGTAGTTTTTACTGTGGTGTTTGGCTGCAATAGAGCAGCTATCATGTAAAATTATTCTGTCTTGCCAGGATACCCCTCTCCTCTTCTTTGGTTAGAGCAGGCCTTTCTTGAGGGTGTTTTGTTTTGTTTTGTTTTGTTTTGTTTTGTTTTGTTTTTTTGGTCCGCCCCTATTGGCTTTCTGGGTTCCAACCTTCTTCAGCATCCAATGGGGTATATGAGGGAAACAACAACCAACCAATCCAGGGAATTCACCACCACATCAGGTCCAAGATTCCTAGCCAGTCTTGTTTTCTCTCTACCTTTCAGAATCGTATTATGTTTGTTTTATATGTAATGTCCAGAGGTTTTAGCTGTACTTAGTAAAAGGAAGGGGGGAAAGTATGTTGACTCCATCTCTCTGAATTGGATAGGCTTTCTAAGAAACTGTCAAACTGTTTTCCAAAGTGGTGGGTGAGAGTTCTTATCAGTAGTATCAGAGAGTTTCCAGTCACTCTAAAACCTCATAACACTTGGTATGATCAACTTTTTAATTTTTGCCATTCTAAAAGGGATGTAGCGATATGTCATTGTGGTTTTAATTTGTTAACTTAGTGAAAAATCATGTTGGGCATCTTGCATCATCCATGTATTTCTCATCCACATATTTTCTCTGATGAAGTATCTGTTCACACCTTTAAGTCACTTAAAAAATTGAGTTGTCTTACTATTGAACTTTGAGATACTCTTACACATTCTGGATTTTAATCTTTTCAGATTTCTGATTTGTGAATATTTTCTAGCAGCCTGTGGCTTATCTTTTAATTTCCTCAACAGTGTCTTTCAAAGAGCAGAAATTCTTAATTCTGATGAAATCTCATTCATCACTTTTTCCTTTTGTTGTTGTATGTAGGAAACCTTTGCCTAACTCCAGATCACAAAGATTTTCTTCCATGCGTTTCTCTAGAAATTTCAGTTTTAGGTTTTACGCTTCAGCCTATGGTCCTTTTTTAATTAATTTTTGTATGTTTTGTGAAGTATGGATTAAAGTAGCTTGTTGGAGGGCACCTGGGTGGCTCAGTCAGTTTAGCGTCCAACTCTTGATTTTGGCTCAGGCCATGATCTCAAGGTTCTGAGATTGAGGCCCACGTCAGGCTCCATGCTAGACATGAAGCCCGCTTGGGGTTCTCTCTCTTCCTCTGCCCCTTCTCTCTCTCTTTCCCTCTCGAAAGAATTAAAGAAAGAAGATTGTTTGCGTGGGTTTCCAGTTATCCCAGAACCATTTGTTGAAAAGACTAGAAACAAGTCTTTTGAACTACCTTTGCATCTTTATCGAAGGTCAATTGACTATGTATGTATGTCTATTTCTATAGTCTATACTCCGCTCCATTGATCTATTCAAGTATCTTTATGTCAACACCATTTTGTTTTGATTACTGTTATAATAAATCTTGCAATTGGGTATTATAAGTCCTCTGTTTTGCTGTTTTACAAAGTTTTTTTGGGGGGGTAGTTGCTATTCTTGATCTTTTATATTTCTTTTTGAATTTTAGAATCAACTTGCCAATTTCTTCAAAAAAATTTTTGATATTTTAATTGGGATTGCCTCAAATCTATACATCAAATTGGGGAGAATTGATATCTTTAAAATATTGACTAATCTATGAGAGTGGTATATCTCTCCATTTACCATCTTTGCTAATTTCTCTCAACAATGTTCTATGAGTTGCACATCTTTGTCAGATTTATCCTTCTGTATTTTATATTTTGATGCTATTCTAAGTGATATTTTCAATTTTTGATTTTTTATTGCTAGTATATATAAATATAATCGATTTTCCATATATTGATTTCATATCCTACAATCTTGCTAAAGTCATTTATTAATTCTAATAGGGTTTTTTTGTAGGTTCCATTATATTTTTGACATAGAGGTTCATGGCATCTATGAATAAAGATTTTTACTTCTTCTTTCCATTTTGGATACCTTTTATTTCTTTTATTTTCCTTCTTGACAAGCTAGAACTTCCAGTGCAATGATGAATAGAAGTGATGAGATCAGACATCTTTGTCTTCTTCCTGATCTTAGTGGAAAGCACTTGGTCTTTTTCCCCCAACTTTATTGAATAATTGAAAAATATAATTGTATATATCTGAAGGGTATAATGTGATGATTTCGTAAGTATATACATTGTAGAATGATTACCAAGATTAGCATTTGGTCTTTCATCATTAAGTATGATGTTAACTATAGGTTTTCCATAAATGCCTTTTATCAGGTTAAAGAAGTTCCTTTCTTTTTCTAGTTGACCAAGAGGTTTTATCATGAAAGTGTATGAATTTTGTCGAATACTTAATCTGCATATAGTGAGATGATTACATGGTTTTCCCTTTTGATTTGTTACTATGGTGAATTACTTTCATTGCATTTTAAATGTTAAATATACATTGCATTCATAAAAACAGTTACCATCATAATATATTTATCTCTGAAAAGTGTTCATCACATTTTATCAGAAGTAGCCAAAATGTACTCTTTAGAACATTAGCTCTGTGGCATGTTAATGGATGCTATGCAAAAAGAACAGGTCAAATTAGTTTGGTAAATGGTAGGCTAAACAGGTTTCTTTACCACAGGAGTTTTAATATCCTAGTGTGAATTGCAAATCCATAAAAGAAGAAAGATGTTACACATGACTTTCCACATACTTAATTGACCTTAGACTTATTTTTTCTTAAATCATGTCTCAAGACTAGAGTTTCATAAGACACACTCTGGAAAATGCAACTTTATATTAGATGAATAGTGTATCTCTGATTCTCTGGTTAGACCATGAGCTTGTCAATGGAAGCCATCATACTGAACTCATATTTGTAACATCTAATATCTGCCTGGCATTCTTTCACTCATTCATTCATTCATTCATTTTTTTGTTTTTTGACAAATATTTGAACTCCTTTGTATGCTGGATTCCATGCTTGGGGAAAAAGAGATGAAAGAAATGGTTTTTGCCCTCATAAAGCTCAAATTCAAAGAAAGTCCTCAGTGAATATTGGTTGAAGCAATATACAAATGAGAGAACTTAGTGGCTTAATTTTCAAACATAATCATAAGTCATAGAACAATTTTCGGTGAAAATAAAGAGACGATACCTAAAACAAACTTTATTTCAAGAGTCTCAACTGTGAAATGCTGTTTAGGGTGTACCCTTTTGTTCTTTACTCCACAATCTTGCCACTGAGGACAGTTGCCCAACTCTCTTTCAAATGAGAGTTACAACCTCTGCCTTTTGATTTTGACCCTTTGTTAACTCTTAGGAACGTTAGAGCAGGTTTTCCCAACACCAACATTGGATATGTACCCTTCTTATGTGTCTTCAAAGCATCTTGGTTTTAATCTATCGTAGTATCTCACCATTTTGTAGAGTTGCCTGTTTACGTTTCTGTATTCCTTAATGGATATTGGGCTCTACGAGGACAAGTCACGTGTTCACCTGTTTCCAGAACTTAGCTTCAAAGAGTGTCTTATACAAAGCAAGCCTTCAATTAATATTTGTTAAATGAATCGACCCCTTTTATTTGGGTCCCTGTCTACCTTTCCAGCCTCATTTCCTGCCATTTTTTTCCTTGTACTTTTCCTTGCAGCAACAAAATGTGTAGATCTCAGCACTGGGCTTTGCTCTTGTTTCTCCCTTGGCCTTAAATACTTCTCCTTCCATCTTTACCCCTTGCTTATTTGCCTGGCTTACTCATACTGAGCCTTCAAGATTCAGTTCAGGATTGACCAGGAAGCTTTTGGTGAAGTACTCTTCTTCTGTGTTCCCTCTACCACTTCCACATTGAACTGATATTATCTGCTTATTTGTTTCTATTAGTTTGTGGGCCTCCCTAGAACAAGAATCATTTTACTAGTGCTAGGAAATGACCAATAAATTGGACCTGTGGAGTCCAATCAATTAACTACACAGAAGTTCTTATTATCCCTTCAGGTTCCTGAGAAACTTCAGCAAAATACTAAACACAAAAGCTCAGCAATTTCTGCACAGAATATTTATTCCACATTAAGCTGTATGGTTGGTAGGATGGTTGGGCACCCTTGAGAGAGCTAACTACTAACACCCTGGACTGTGCTGTCCAATATGGTAGTCATTGGTCACGTGTGGCTTTCAAAATTTAAATCAAATATAATTAAACTTAAATAAAATTAAAATTTAGTTCCTTAGTCACCCTAGCTACATTTCAAGTGTCACTGGCTATTGTCAAGTCAGCTCAAAATGAACATTGCCAGCAGTGCAGAATGTTTTAGGACGGCACTGGTCTAGCCCATTAGATTCAAAGAAAACAAATACCAGTCTTTCAGTAATTGTTTAGGAAACAATTCAAGGTTGTTTTGTAGACCTAACACTCAACACTGCTTTTCAGAGGGTATTTTAGAAGGTCAGTTTCTGGCTGCATGAACAGCCCAGGTGCTGAAGCTAGTTAAAGAAAATAATGAAAAGCCTAACGATTATATTTACAAAACAGTGAACCAAGATGACTGTGGGACAAATTTAAATTGTCTCTGGGTCCTGAACATTTGGTTACTTAAATATATTCTGCCAACCACGTGTCATTAATGGTATCCATCCACATCTTTGTTTCTGATGTCTAAAATGTGAAACCCCATAAATTCACTTAAGAAGGGTCTTACAAATCTTGAGGATTACTTAAGTGCCTGACACATAGAAGATATTTAATACATGTTGGTCGAATAAAGAACTTTTTGGGGGAACAATCCTGACTCATATATCCAGATGTCTTTTGGAATTAAACTCAAGGATGTTTGACATGTGATGACTCTTGGATTGTTTTTGGAAATTCTTTCCTGCTCAACTAGTTTGTAGGGCCAGAGCACTATTGAATTTGGCAATGCTAAAACTGATAGCAAAGCCAAACTTGTAGTCTACCTGGAAACAGTGAGGGGAAGTCTTGGCCACATGCTGTCCCTGTCATGATAACAATCAAAACCAAATATCTTTATGAATACTTTTATATTCAAGGCATCAGATTAAGAGCTGGGGATACCAGAAATTACACCATACACTCTGCTCTTAGAAAATACAAAGCTTGAGACAGAGCATTGGGAAATAAGATTTAATAGTTTAAAGTTTTCTTACAGTGAACACACCATTATCCCACTGGACGGACTGTATGGGTACCTGTTTTTGATCACTCTGTCTTCCTTGCTCCAATGTCCAATTGGTTTTACAAGTTCTATCAAGTCTATGTCGACATCTGCATTCAACCTCTCCTTTGCGGGCTCACTGCCTCTAACTTAGTTCAAGTCCTAAGATTTAAGTCCATTTGAGACAAACTCCTAACTGATTGCCTGGCTTCTTCCTCTGCTCCTACATTTCCCTCCCACTACCATTTGTTTGATCATACAGAGGTGTAACCTGCTTAAAAATTTTCAGTGGCTCTCTGTTTCCTACTAAACAGAATGCATATTCCTAAACCAGATCGTCAAGGCCTTACGCAGTGGAATTATAACCTATTTTTCAGGCTTTTTTTCCATTGTTGTCCTTCTTGTGATACTCCAGTCAACTTGGAATATTTGTTGTTCCTTGGGCATACACTATATCTTCATGCTTGCAATTCCCTCCCTGTGGAAATACTCTTCTCTTACCCTTTCATGCTTCACCCTTGTCTTTCCCAAACAAACTAAAAAATTCACCTTCCATGATTTTGTCTATCCTGATATAGTCTCTCTAACTCTATAGCATTTCACTTACAATCTTTTTATGGCACTTCTCACATTTTGCCTCATGCTCATCTTTTTTTCCCCCCAGAAGAGCTCATTCTTTTCCATTTTTGATAATGATTCCTACTGATAGGGGCACCTGGGTGGCTCAGTCATTAAGCGTCTGCCTTAGGCCCAGGCCGTGATCCCAGATTCCTGGGATCGAGCCCCACATCGGGTTCCCTGCTCTGCTGGGAGCCTGCTTCTTCCTCTCCCACTCCCCCTGCTTGTGCTCCCTCTCTTGCTGGCTGGCTCTCTCTCTGTCAAATAAATAAATAAAATCCTTAAAAAAAAAAAAGATTCTTACTCATATATAACATGCAAACAGAAAAGTACACAAGTTTTAAGTAAATAACTTGATGATTCCTCTACTAATTAAAAACACCTATATTACAACCATGCGGATCAACATCACAGCAACCCAGAAGCTTCCTTTTTTTCTTTGTCTTTACTTGCAAAGATAATCATTACTATGATTTCTATCACCATAGATTCGTTTTAACTGCTTTTATACTTTATGGAATGGAATCATACAGTTTGGATTCTTTTAT
Source organism: Ursus americanus (assembly GCF_024610735.1). Classification (NCBI taxonomy): domain Eukaryota; kingdom Metazoa; phylum Chordata; class Mammalia; order Carnivora; family Ursidae; genus Ursus; species Ursus americanus. Next base: position 33,084,682 of record NC_142127.1, on the reverse strand, counting down.
GTCCAGCTTCTTTTACTCAATATTACATTTTTAAAATTCATCCCTATTTCTAGGTGTAGCAATAGTTAATTTTCATCGCTGTATTACATTTTATTGTATGAATACCTCACAATTTATCCATTCTTCTTTCAAATGGATATTTGGGTGGTTTCTAGTTTGGGAATACTATGAATAATGCTGCTCTGAGCATTCTTGTACATATGTTTTGGTGCCTATATTTGATATATGTTTATATATATTTGATATAGCTGGAGTAGAACTGATATGTAATAGGGTAAGTGTTTGTTCTGATGTAGTAGATATTGTACCAATTTCTACCCTGACTAGCAGTGGGAGAAAGCTCCAGTAGCTTCATATCTTCAACAACTAAATATTCAGTTAAATATTTTATTACCCACTCTGTTGGATAGAAAGTGGTATCACATTGTGATTTTAATTAAAATTGCCTTGATGACTAATGATGTAAAGCACACTTTTGTTGGATATATCCTCTTTTGTGAAGTACACAGTCAAGTCTTTATTTTCCTCAATGATTTTATATATTCTGGGTATAAATCTTATCAGATGTATATTCTACAAAAAACGAATCCCCAGTCTGTGGCTTGCCTCTGTGTGTGTGTGTGTGTGTGTGTGTGTGTGTGTGTGTGTCTTGTCTTTTTACACACTTATGTCATCTTCTGACATTTTTAATTTTAATGAAGCCCAACTGTGTACATATTTTATATCACTAATTAGACTAGAAATTGTTAAAGACAGAATCTGTGACTTATTGTTCATTCTATCTCTTAAAATTATGACTACAGTCTTGTATATGGTAAGAATTTGATATTTATTGAATTGAGCTGAAAAAATGTGGTATATATGGTGAATTATTTAAAAGAGAAGAATCAATATGGAATAACACACCCAAATGAAGCAAAAGGCAGGAATTAGGAATAAGTTGAACTGTGACAGAGGAATGACATTTCAGGCAAGAAAAATAGTTCTGTTTTAATTACAATGGTGAACAAAGGGGAGAAATTCATCGGCCCTTATTTTTCTGTAAAGAACTATTCTTTGAGCTCCTTCTATGTGCCAATATACTACATAAATTATTTCACTGATCCCCAGTAGCAATTTCACAAGTAGGAACAATTTCCCTCATTTTGAAGATGAAGAAACCAAGGCTTAAAAAGGTTAAATAAGTGGCCTTCTCAATGATCTTGGGATAACTGCAGAATTATTGACCGAATAGGAATTTACTCTCCTGTATGCATGCACACTTCTGCTCCCACCAGTTGAATTGTCATTCTTAAAAAGTCATTGTGTTTATTCCCAAACCTGTTTATGACTGTTGTACTTGTTATTGGAATTAGTTAATTTAATTAAGGAGATAAAAATGCATGTAAACTTCTAAAAATCAAGTTAAATGCTTTTGAAAAATCTCAGGAAAGGCAAATCATTGAGAAGTGATTGTTCTGTGGGGGACTTCCTGAGAAGACGGCAAAGCAGGAGGATCCAAAGCTCATCTCATCCCACAGATACACCTGGAAAATACCCACATCAGGGTAAATAACCCAGAAAATGTCCTGAAGACTGCAGAACAGATCTCCACAGCAAAATGTATAGAACAGGCCACATCAAAAAGGGTAGGAAGGCCAGAGACGTAGTCAGGAACCAAAGTGACCCACAAGACTGTCTGTGAGTGAGAGACACTGAAGGCACAAAGAAGGGAAAGGAAAAAAAACCCACACCAGGCATACCAGGCACAGGGGACCCACACTGGGAAGACGAATCCCCATAACATTTGGCTTTGAAACCTGGAGGGGCTTAACTTCACAAGTCCTTATAATCAGTGGGGTTCAATACTTGGAACTTTAAAAATCATCAGGCTCAACTCTGGAAGACCTAGAGGGCAATAAGAAACTGAGTCCCCACCCTTAGACAGACAGCATAATAAACAACCCCGCTGTGATACAGCATAGAAGCAACAGTTTGAAAAATGCCTGGGATACATGGGAAGATTTATTTACTAATCTCAGAACATGCACTGGAGGGACAGGGATCTTTTGGAAGCTTGTCCAAGAACAAAAGACCTGGTGGGCACAATTCCAACCTCCCCCATACCCCTCCCCCCAGCCTAGCTACACAGACACCTGTAGGAACGAGCATGGTGCCAGCTATCTCCACCTAGCTTGCTAATGGCGCACCCCACTCCCATGTTCTCTTGCAGACCCATTCCCTCCAATATCTTCAGCAGGGGTCCACCCAAAGTGACACCCCAGTGTGGCAGTATGCAAGCAGCTCTGACAGTTGTCAGCACCACTCCAAAGTGACTTCTGCTCCAGGAGAGGGAAAGATAACCACATATACAAGTTCAATTGCAGCCCTAGCAAAGGAGTGGTCTGACTGCGGGCCCCACCCACTCAAACTACTCAGGGAAAAACATGGGGAGGGTAACATGCAGTTCCATGCTACTGCATCTCTGCCAAATACCTGGTCTGACCCAACTCAAGCCCACGGACACTCCAGACTGGCCCATTAGCAACACAGGGACAAAACCCTGCCCACAACAGGCAAACAGAGGCATTGCAGATGACTGGACTAAAGGCAAATGGCTTGGCCACAACAGTAGGGTGCACATTTCTATACACTAATAATGAAGTACCAAAAAGAGAAATTAAAAAAACAATCCCATTTAAAACTGCACCAAAATAATAACATATCTAGGAATAAACTGAACCAAGGAGGTGAAAGACCTGTATTCTGAAAACTATAAAAGATGAAAAGTATTGAATAAAGAACTTGAAGATGATACAAACAAATGGAAAGCTATTCCATGTTCATGGATTGAGAGAACAACTACTGTTAAAATGTTCATACCACTCAAAGCAATCTGCAAACTTAATGCAAACACTATCAAAATATCAACAGCATTTTTCACAGAACTAGAACAAATAATACTAAAATTTGTATGGAACTACAAAAGACCCCAAATAGCTTAAGCAATCTGGAAAAAGAAGAACATAACTGGAGAGATCACAAACTCAGATTTCATATATACTGTAAAGCTATAGTATTCAAAACCATATGGTACTGACACAAAAATAGACACATGGATCAATAGAACAGAATAGAGAATGAAGAAATAAACCCACAGTTATATGGAAATAATCTATGACAAAGGAGGCAAGAATATACACTGGGGAAAAGACAGTCTCTTCAACAAATGCTGTTGGGAAAACTGGACAGTTACATGCAAAAGAATGAAACTGGACCATTTTCTTACACCATACATAAAAATAAGCTTAAGATGGACTAAGAGTCTAAATGTGGTACTTAAAACCATAAAACTCCTAGAAGAAAACATAGGCAGTAATTTCTCTGACAGTGGCAATAAAGTATTTTTCTAGCCATGTCTCCTCAGGCAAGGGATACAAAAGCAGAAATAAACTATTTGGACTACATCAAAATGAGAGCCTTCTGCACAGCACAAGAAACTATCAACACAACTAAAAGACAACCTACTGAATGGGAGAAGATATTTTCTAATGATATAGCTTAGTATCAAAATTATATAAAGAATTTATACAACTTAACACCAAAAAAACCAAATAACCCAATTAAAAATAGGCAGAAGACATGAACAGACATTTCTCCAAAGAAGACATACAGATGGCCAACGGATGCATGAAAAGATGCTCAACATCACTCATCAACAGGGAAATGCAAATTGAGACTATAATGAGATACACCACCTCATACCTGTTAGAATGGCTAAAATTAAAACACAAGAAGCAAGTGTTGGCAAGGATGTAGAGAAAAAGGAATCCTTGCGGACTGTTGGTGGGAGAGCAAACAGGTGCAGCCACTGTGGGAAACAGTGTGGAGGATCCTCAAAAAATTAAAAATTGAGCTACCCTATGATCCAGTAATCACACTACTGGGTATATACCCAAAGAATACAAAAACACTAATTCAAAAAGATATATGCACCCCATGTTTATTGCAACATTATTTGTAATAGCCAAATTGTGGAAGCAGCCCAAATGTCCATTGATAGATGAATGGATAAAAAAGATCTGGTATATAAACACATTGGAATATTATTCTGCCATTAAAAGGAAACAAACGTTGCCAAATTTGCAACAACATGAACAGAGCTAAAGGGTATAATGCTAAGTGAAATAAGCCAGTCAGAGAAAGAAAAATACTATATAATTTCATTCATATGTGGAATTTAAGAAACAAAAGAAATGAACAGAGGGAAAGAAAGAAACAAACCAAAAAATCAGATTCTTAATTATAAGAGAACAAACTGATGGTTACCAGAGGGGAGATGGGTGGGGGAATATAAGGGGATGGAGAGTACAGTTATTGTGATGAGCACTGATAGATAGAATTGTTGCATCACTATATTGTACACCTGACACTAATATAACACTGTACATTAATTATACTGGAATTTTTGAAAAATTAAAAAGAAAGAAAAGGAAAGTAATTGTCATGTGAGTTGGATGACTGTAAAAGATTGTGGAACAATCTTAAAAATCTAGAAGGATTCTGCATTTAAGATGCTTCCCAAGTATATTGACATTCTTGCTACTCTTAAAAGAAACTAAATGTGGAAATTATAAACCATAAATTATGGGTGCTGCTTATGAAAGGTAAACAAAACAAAAAGACTCCCCCCAAAACTCCATTCAGCAGACCTATACTTAAAGAAAAGATACTGGTAAACATCAAAAGATTGGCAGACGAATATGAGTTTCTATGTTTTAATTAAAACAAAATGTTTTAGGATATATATGCAACATTTTTTGGTGATTCTCTGCTTTGATCGATTCTCTTGATTAGCTGATTCACAACCAGTCCTAACTCAACTATAGTTAAAAGCTGCTGCTCAGGGGCGTCTGGGTGGCTCAGTCGGTTAATCGTCTGCCTTCAGCTCAGGTCATGATCTCCAGGTCCTGGGATCGAGCCCCATGTCAGGCTCCCTGCTCAGCAGGGAGTCTACTTCCCTCTCTCTCTGCCCCTCCCCCTGCTTGTGCTCTCTCTCTCTCTCTCAAATAAATAAATAAAATCTTGAAAAAACAAGTTGCTGCTCACTTACATTAACAGCAATACGATTAGAGTTTCTTGCTCAGCACGTGACTGGCCCATAGTAAGAGCTCGAAACATTAGCTAGTATTATTATTATCTGCATTTGATGTAAGTAGGAGTAGTAACTGCTGGGATGTGACTTTAACAAATAAGTGTTAAATGACAATTATTAACCACCCCAAATGAATGCCAACTGGATGCAGATCTCAGATTCTTGCCAAAATGTAATAATGTTAATCAGATCATTGGCTTTTCCCTCATTCAGTATTAAATCCTAGGAAAATTTTTATTGAACAGAGGAAGGGTTGGTTTTGGTTTTTTGTTTTTGTTTTTTGGGTTTTTTTCTTAAAGAAATCTCATAAACTCTAGTGTGGACTAGTTTACTTCAGATCCTGGCAGAGTTAATAGGGAGGGGGAAACCTCCTAAAATAAGTGACTTCAGTCAGAAGCTACAGCCCATATTGCATGGTGCACTGGGTGTTATACACAACTAATGAATCATCGAGCCTTACATCGGAAACCGGGGATGTACTGTATGGTGACTAACATAATATAATAAAAAATCATTATAAAAAAAAAAAAAAAGAAGCTACAGCCCAGGCATGTCTTTGAGGAAGCTCTTATAAGGACAATGTGTCTCATTTCTTCCTCTCCCTACGGTTCATTTTTAATTATTGATGTCACTTGTTCCTTCCAACTTTGCCCAAACAAATTCAACATTTCAACATTAAAAACACCAGAGAGGCAGGGACTGAATAGAAGAATGAATGATTTAAAGAAATAGATGTACAAGCTACAACTCATTCCCTCACTTTGCTCAGAGGCAGGGATTTTGGAGACTTTGTCATATGGGAACACTACTCGACCCCATTCAGGCCCGCTCTAAGGGCTCCAGCGGAGAAGAGCAGCAAAAGGAAATGTGGACGTCAGTGGGTGTGTCCTTGGGTCACCAGTCCCCACTCATACACAACTGTTCTCTGCATATTTTCTCACCGAGCTGGAGCTAGAGTTTACCCTTGAATGTGTGACATTATCAGTGTATGCTTTCCCTGTGGCATGTAATGGGATAGTCTAACATTAGTATGTGTGTCTGGCATGGAGGAAAATAATAAGAACTTGGTATACATGTGACATTGATGGACCCTTGAAACCCTGTGTTACTTTATAAAGCAGAAATCTATCCTAGCAGGTCTTTGCCAGAGGATAGCTCTCTAGATCACTTAGGTTAAATTTTGCAGACATTCACACACAAAATTCTAAACAGATACATAACAGTATTATGGATGGGGCTCTGCTGGTAGTTCTCCCTGCCACCCGCAGGCACACACATGTGTTAACTCATCGGCTCTCTGGCAGTACTGCGAGAACACAGAAAAGGGAATGAACCAGGCCAGTTTCCTGGGCTCCTGATTGCTTTCTTCTCCAAGTGTTACTATCTCATAGTCTAATATCCGACTATGCACCACATCCCCAACTTCGAGTGCGTGTGATGGAGGGTCTCTTAGCCAGACAGGCTGTGAGATTTTTGAAGGCAGGATCATGTCTTGCCTTGACTTATATCCTCCTTTGTGCCTAGCACAAAACTTAATAAAAGACTGATAGATGCTAAGAGTAGAATATATCAGATGAAAGAGATGGTGATCATATGCTGAACGCAAACAGCATCAAAGCCCTTTTGCCTCGGGTTACCAGTTGTGTCGCCTTCCAGGGTTTTGACTGGCCTATTGCAGACGTCTTCTCTGCTCCCCAGAAGTTGTATGTACGTCATAATACAAATCACCAGAATGTAAAGTGAGAGCAGTTCTATAAATTTCCACCACAGCCAGAGTAGGGCCAACCGCCTATATCCCTCTTCAGAATCCAATTCATTTCATCAAGTTTTATTATCGCCCAGGCCAGCTGCCAGTGGTACCAACTGAATGACCCAGGTCTGACATGAGGAGCTGAATGGCTCCCATACGGCCTGAAGACTCTTTAACTGGAGGTCCATGAGCAGGGTGACAGTGAGAAAGCTGGCATCGGACAGCTTAACAAAGTGTCCAGGGTCTCAGGATCAAAAACTTAATGCTGCATAATATACTAAAGCTCACACTAACCAGAATGAGAGGATTGATGTTGCCTTTTAAGCTGGAGAAGCTCAAGCAAACCTGTTCAGCCCCACGTGGATTCCTGAAAATAATAGCTAATATTTATTCAACATTTAGCTATATGTGCTAGTGCTTGACAGGCGTATCTCATTGAAACCTTCTAAACTTTATGAGCGAAATACTTTTAGTCTCATTTGCCAAAGAGGAAATAGATGTGAAGATCAATTAATAACATTCCCAAGATCACATGGTTGGTTAGTAATGGCACTGGGATTCAAACCCAGGCTCTCGGGGGCGCCTGGGTGGCACAGCGGTTAAGCGTCTGCCTTCGGCTCAGGGCGTGATCCCGGCGTTATGGGATCGAGCCCCACATCAGGCTCTTCCACTATGAGCCTGCTTCTTCCTCTCCCACTCCCCCTGCTTGTGTTCCCTCTCTCGCTGGCTGTCTCTATCTCTGTTGAATAAATAAATAAAATCTTTAAAAAAACAAACAAACAAACAAACCCAGGCTCTCTCAATCTATGGCCAGTTGTTCAGACAATTAGCTTTTTGCCTCCTTGATGGCAACCTCCAGTGAATATAAAGGACTCTCTCATTTTTCTCTCTCCTGTCACCCTCACCATCAATATTCTCCGTAAGGAACAATTTCAAACAGCTCTAGGCCTTCTACGCTTAGCTGAACTTCTGAGCCTCTTAGAGTTTTTTGCCTGAGGGTGGGATGGGGAGCTTTCCAAGGACCTTGGTCCATTCACAGGACACTACTCCTATGCTTGGTTAGTATCACTAAGAATAAAAAGGGGGCATCTGACATGGGCTCCTGCCCTCCAGTTCTATATAGCCTTGCAAACACAAGTTTCCTTGAATAACTGGAGAACAGGCCAACAGATAATCACATGACATGATATAGTTGTCTAGGAGAACGGGACAGTGAATGCGATAGGGAAATATAAAAAGATTACCATTCAAGGTTAGTGTTCATGTATTTAAATGAGACTAGTCGGCATGGTGACATTTTCTAGTCATGCTCAGCTATGTGAGTGCTGTTGTACCATAGCCAGAGAGTGCTATACCTGGATTGGGGTTTTGCTAAGCAAGTATCATAAGTGCAGTTGAAATATATTTAAGGGAGTGATTACGGTGGTTGATCGTGAAGGTCACTTGCACCAGGTAGAGAGGGACAATGTGAGGAATGTGGAACAGGTGTCAATGAATTATAGATCCCAGCCAGTACGGGGACTGTCGGAATCAGGATATGAGAGGGGCAACGTGAGTGCTGCGGAAAATCAGAAAAGGTACCATTCTTATGGGCCAGAATAGTTGGGGGAGGTTTACTTGAAGGTGGCAGGATTTAGTCAGAGAATAAAGAACAGATAAGAAACTTAGGTCAATTAGACAAAGGATCGAAGATAGGAAACTGAGGGATATATGAGCAAGGTCATGAAGCCTGCACTGAAGATAATGAATTTAGGAAATAGTAAGGAAAGCAGCTCTACTAGGATATGAAGATCAGGCTGGGGGATGGAGGGCATAAAGTCTGATAGTAAGTGTTGCTAGATGACGACTCAGGTACAGGGAGTACAAGGACTATTTCTATCTCCCAAATACTCCAAATTAAATCTGTATACTTTATTCCTTTGTTTGCCGGTGATTATGAATAAGGTCTCTGCAATTTAAATGGACAATATTGCCCCTGTTTTAAAACCTTGTCACATTTTATCAGTAACTTTCCCCCCTGCTTTTGACACCTTTTATTGGCTGCATATGGTGAATTTATGTGTTTGCTTACAGTGTTCTGTGTTGAATACGTAATTTAGCACAGCTATGGGTACTGAAGCAGAGACCCAAGATACATTTCAAAGCTTCTAAAAACTTAACCAAAAATGTCCAACTGAATAGACGTAAACAGTGACCTAAAGATGCCATTGCCATTTCTAATTAAAAACAATTACAAATTATTAAACTTTATATAACCAAGCCAATTCTCCGCGTTCCACATCATTTACTCATTCAACATCTGAGCACCAACAATAAGCCAAGACTCAATAGGGATATGGAAGGAAAACAAACAGCCTTTCCCAGACTAGTGTGCAAGACAAACAAGTGAAAAGGTACAACTAAGAAGATAAGTACTACAATGGAAGTAAACACAGGGAGCAATAGGAAAGACTTCTTTTCTGGAAGCAGATGAGAAGCCAAAAAAGATGTTGGAATTCCAGCAGTGGTCATTTAACCAGCTACAAAGGGACAGAGGGAGTTCCTGGGGAAGGAAGCAGAAAATGGAAAGGCTCAGATGAGAGGAAGGCTCCCATGAGAGAGGAAGAAAGCTCCCAAGTAATTCAGGATCTTGGAGCAGCAAGTAGGGGAGCATGGGGGAGCTAAGGCAGGAGAGACAAGCCTGGCCAGACACAGAAGACTGTAAGTATGTGTTCTGTAATGGATGCAGCTTGGAGTCATTGATGTAATTCAAGCAAAGGAGAGGCAGCAGAGAATGCAGAATGGAAAGCTCATTCTTGTGGCAGAGTAGAAGACTGGGGCAAGGAAGTCACGTAAGACACTTTTGCAGGCATTTGGGTGAGAAATGATAGGGCCTGGAACAAATGGGGCTATAGAGGAGCAAACCAACACCACAACCGTTTAGGAAGTGGACTCCATTAGATGCGGTCACCGATTATAGAGAAACTAATGGAGAAGAGGAACCAAAAGATGTTTTCCATCTTCCAAATATCTCACGGGGGTACAAAATCAGTTTATTCCTTAGATCACTCTAGAATTGTGAAATTCCAGTAAAAAGTTGAGTCATGAAGCTTCTTTTTTATCCAGGGGAGGGTGAGTTTCTCTGGGTTTGGGCTTTGGATTTGTAGTCTCCAGAAGAAAGTTTGGACACACCGTCTTTAAAAAAATAAAAACAAAAACAAACCTAAATTTATTTGTTAAAGTAATTCTTTTTATGATAATCAAAAATAAATTACTAGCAATCGTATACAGCCATCTACTGAAGCTTTGTTTTCTGTTTGTCAAATCTTTAAAATGCCTTGTGGCTAGAACTTACTCCAGCGACAGTCCTGCTCAGTCCCGCTCAGTCCCTCCGTCCTTGTCTGATTAGCACGGGCCAGAGTCATAGCTTAGCTATCTTCGTCCGTTTCAGAAGGATGAGGAAATCTGAATCAGCAGAGCTCTCCAGCATGTGTTTGATAAGATGAAATCACATTTGTCCTCAAAACAAGAAATAGTCTTTGCTATTTTGATGGTTTGATTTTTTTTAAAACTAAAAATTCATCCATATGTGCCCAGATTCTAAATGACAAAAGCCATTCACTTCAACTACTTCAAGTGAAATAGAGTCATTGTTTGAAGAAAAGATTATAGGATTATAGCTGTTAAGTCTTTTCCGTTGGGAACTGACTGGCAGTCGAGTAGTCCCTGTGTGGTTCAGCCACAAGGCTGGGTCTCACCACCAGCCCCCCAAGCCAGGGCGGGGCACACACACACACACACACACACACACACACACACACACAGCCCAGGAATCACGGGAGACAAAGAAAAAGAAAGAAAGAAAACCCCTAAGATTTTTTTTTAAGAAAAAAAAATCTTAAAGAAAAAAAGAAAGAAAACCCCTAAAATTCCAATTTTCGGGTTTAAAGAGACACTGTGAGATGTACAGCTGTGTGAAAAGCTGCTTCAAGTCACATTTCTCTTGTCACAGTTACCATTTGGGTCATGCTGACTCGGCTTGTCTTTGCCTCGCTTTTCTTTGCTAACCCCAGGCAAGATGCAGAACTGGGAGAGTGACCTCCGTCCCAATGCCAAACGGTTGACTAAAATAAACACAGAAAACCAAATCATGGTCTCTGGACTCAAACACCCATTTTGTTCATTTGAGGCTTCTGACTTCCTTCTGGAACTGCTTTCTTGAGATGCCCAGATGTGGTCTTCAAAGTCTCTCTCTTGTATGAGTTTGCTTTTTAAAAAGTTATGTAAGCCATATGTTCAAGAGTCTAATAGCAGTCCTCGCTACTGACTGGGTTAGAGGGTGGGTTGCAGCGCAGTGTGGGAGACGATAAAGAGCACATCCAGCTGCATCTCGAGGAACTGAAGCTGCTTTAAAATGTGCGCTCAGAATCCCTTGCCTGACCTCTGGCTGGAGTGATTTGGAAGTTCTAGTATTGTGGTCACCATTTTTCACATGTAGAAAGGAAACAGACTTGGGGCGCCTGGGTGGCACAGCGGTTAAGCGTCTGCCTTTGGCTCAGGGCGTGGTCCCGGCGTTATGGGATCGAGCCCCACGTCAGGCTCTTCTGCTATGAGCCTGTTTCTTCCTCTCCCACTCCCCCTGCTTGTGTTCCCTCTCTCGCTGGCTGTCTCTATCTCTGTCAAGTAAATAAATAAAATCTTAAAAAAAAAAAAAAAAGAAAGAAAGGAAACAGACTGGCTAAGTAAGACTGGCATAAAATTTTAAAATATATTAGGGTTCACAGAGATTTTTTTTTTAAAGTCATGATTAACCTTTTGATTTTTCCATGGAGTTTTCATGTTACTGTTTTTGCCTCATCCCACTTTAGGCTAAGAATTATGGTACTTAAGCCTTCCTGAGTTGTTGGGAAATATAAAAGTCTTCTAAGATCTAGCCCTATCAGTTAGAACTCTTTCAGTTGCAGGTGACAGAAACCCATCTCAAACTGGCTTAAGCAGAAAGGAAATTTATTGGCTTATATAACTGATAAGCCCAGGAGTATGCCAGCTTCCAGTATGGTTGGATCAAGACATGTAACAATGACATATGGAATCTTTCTTTCTCTCTCTCCAAGTCATAGCTCTGCTTTCCTTTATGTTGGCTTTCTTTTTGGACATGGTGACAGGATGACTATCAGCAGCCCCAGGCTTGGCAACACCAGTAGAAAGAGATCCTATTTCTTTGTTTCTTTTTTTTAAATAATTTTTTATTATGTTATGTTAGTCACCATACAGTATATCCTTAGTTTTTGTTGTAGTGCTCCATGATTCATTGTTTGCATATAACACCCAGTGCACCATGCAATATGTGCCCTCCTTAATACCCATCACCGGCCTATCCCAATCCCCCACCCCCTCCCCCCTGAAGCTCTCAGCTTAAGAGATCCTATTTCTATATAATCCTTTTAGCTCTCACTGGCCTGACTTATGTCATGTGCCCATCCTTGAACCAACCACAGTGGTCAAAGGCTTGCAGTATGGTCAGCCTGCTCTTACTGGAACCTCACTCAAATCATAAGGACAGTTTGAGAAGATGCAGAGTTTCCCAAAGAAAAAGTGAGTTATTAATACCAAAATGGGAACGGGTGCCATAATCGGCAGTGTTGGTAACCTCTCCAAAATCCAGTTTCCCCTTCTTCCCTGCTAATTAAACCCTGATTATGTTTAGGCATTTACTCCTTTCCATATGGCTATGGACTCCAGGTAAGGGGTAAAGGGGTAGCGAGGCTGGCCGGGCACGGAGTGTCAGACTCCAAGCAGGACGAGGAAGGCATCCAGTACATAGGACAGCACTGACAGCATGTCACAGTCCGAGTATAGCAAGAAAGGCATCCATGCAAGAAAGGAGGTGGTGATGCCCTATAGGAGATTGGTTACATACAGGGGAATTGATCAAAGGAGTAATACATTACAAATCATTGGGGCCAGGTTTGTCACTGCTGGAAAAGGGAGTTACAGGTACAGAAAAGGAGAAAACTAGTGAACCTCATGGTGTTGGACTGGAATTGGAGGTTATCATTGTGAATTTAAAGTTTTCAGCTGAAACTAATATAATGTTGGGTGTCAATTACATCTCAATTTTTAAGAAGTTAATATCACCAGTAATGGGGCAAATTGACATTGTGTGCCTCTGATACAATGCACCAAGAAGAACATCATGTCACTTCTATAGTACTTTGGCTCAAAATACATAATCTAAGTCTAATCATGAGAAAATATCACACAAACCCAAATTAAGAGATATCTGCAAAATAACTAGGCAGGACTCCTCAAATAAGTCAAGATCAGAAAAGTTAAAGAATATGGAACTGTTAGAGATTAAAGGAGACTCCAGACTGGATCTTGAACCAGAAAAGCCTCAGTCATGGCATAGTTAGTGAAATTTGACTAAGAGCTATGGATTATCTTGGGTATATTAAGCAAAATCTATTATTAAAGTTAATTTTACCTCTTTCTTTTTTATTTTTAAACATGATCACTAGAAAATTTTACATTCTGTATGTGGCTCCCATTATATTTCTATTGACCAGCACTGATCAAGATCTTTAATATTTTCTTGGTACTCTGGTCACCCACTCTGAATAGCCTCCTGGTTAACCTACTGACTGCATTTGCCAACAATCTGCTCTTGGGAATACACTCTGGGGGCTTGTACTTGGGCTTGACAGTGAGGCAGTTCTCAGCAAGGTCAGCAGGTCAGCAAGGTAGAATACCTCAGAGGAATGAATCTCATTTAGTGGCCCTTGGAGCTATCTATCCTCTTTGCTGTGATTATTTCTGTTGCACTCATCTAGAAAAAAGATGGGAATATCAGTGGGACTTCCACCCCACAACTGAAGTCAGATAATCAGGGCTCTTGCTCATTTGTCTGATCTGTTTTTCCCACCCAGTACTATCATAGTGGAATAAAGAGTCTTAGACAACTATTAGAACTTTGTTACACATGATTTTTAACTTTCATTTTGTTAATGTGATTAATGACATTGATTGATTTGTGGATGTTGAACCATCCCCACATCCCTTAAGTAAATCCCCCTTGATTGTGGTGTATGACACTTTTAATGTATTGTTAGATTCAGGTTGCTAATATTTTGTTGAGGATTTTGGGATCTATATTCATCAAAGATATTAGCTGTAATTTTCTTTGTGTGTGGTGTCCTTGTCTGATTTTGATGTCAGGGTAACACTGGCCTGGTAAACTGTGTTTGGAAACTTTCCTCCTTTTTGATTTTAGGTCTTTAATATTTGCTTTATATATCTTGGTGCTCCTGTGTTGGGCGCAAATACATTTATAAATTTATATTTTTTTGCTGGATTGACCCTTTTATCATTATGTAATTCCCTCATCTTTTATTACAGTCTTTGTTTTAAAGTCTATATCATCTGATGTGAGTATAGCTATACTGGCTTTATTTTCATTTCCTTTTGCATGGGATATCTATTTCCATCTCCTCACTTTTAGTCTGTGTGTGTCCTTACTTCTGAAGTGAGTCTCTGTAGGCAGAATATAGATGGATCTTGTATTTTTATCCATTCAGCTGCTCTATGTCTTTTGATTGGTGAATTTAGTCCATTTACATTTAAAGTAGTTATTGATAAGTATATACTTTTTGCCATTTTGTTTATTGTTTTCTGGCTGTTTTTGTAGTTCCTCTCTGTTTCTTTCTTCTTCTTTTTCTATCTTTCTTTGTGGTTGGATGGCTTTCTCTAGTTTTTAGATTCTTTTCTCATTTTCTTTTGTGTATTTGAGTTTTTTCTTGTGGCTACCATGAGGGTCATGTAAATACCCTATGTAAATAGCAGTCTGTTTTAAGTTGACAGCAACTTAATTTAAAACACATTCCAAATTTTTACCTTTTTATTTCCTCCTTCATCCCCACATTTTTTGTATAAATGGTGATAGATGATAACTAGACTTGTGGTGGTGATCACTTTATCGCATATACAGATGTGAATTATAAAGCCATATACCTGAAACTTATATAATAATAACTTATTTTAAAAAGTTGTTACAGGAACGCCTGGGTGGTTAAGTCAGTTGGGGGTCTGCCTTTGGCTCAGGTCATAATCCCAAAGTCCTGGGATTGAGCCCCACATCAGGCTCCTGTTAGTCTGCTTCTCACTCTCCCTCTGCCTGCCACTTCCCCTACTCATCCTCTCTCTTTCTTGCTCTCAAATAAATAAATAAAATCTTTTAAAGTAAATAAATAAAATAATAAAATAATAAATAAATAAATAAATAAATAAATAAATAAATAAATAAATAAATAAAAAGTTGTTACTCCCACCATGATGGTAGGATCAAGGGAATAGTTCATGTTGTTTTCCCCAGAAAAGAAAAGCCCTGCTGGTATACCTAAAAAAATGTGCCAGCATTCATTGGGTTAACAGTCTTTTTTGTGCTTTTGATGAATATACTCTCCATTAAATGTCTGAAAGCCAAATTGTTGTGATCTTCAGAAGAAGTAAAAGCTTTCTAGATTTTATCATTTTGACAGGTGAAGCACATCTGCTACAATCAACAATTTTTTAGTATGTTAGTCTCACCACACAACTTTAGAAGCATGTCTTCCTTCTTTTTAAATTAATTTATTGGGGTTCTAATGTCAGTTTACTGAACGAAGAGCCTGGCTATGTCTATAATATCCTATAACATTCTTATATGAAATAGTAGTTTCGGAGGCAAAAAACACTGGTCTAGCTGCAAACACTTCCAGGAAATTCCTTTATGCTATATTTATGTAAATTTTGTGTCCAAAAAGTAAAGGAGCAATTAAAGTAAAGAAGTATATTCCTTGTATTGCTAATTATGTCCTGCTTTACATACACAGAGGTCAATTACTAGACATCTACTACAATGATTTTTGTGCAATATGGTACAAAGAAGAAACCTTTTGTCAAAAGAATCCCAGAGCTGTAACATTCATCACAGATCTTAGTTTGCCTGAGTCTTTCTGTGTTCCACAGCAATAGTGATTTATAGTATCGCAGGGCATTAGGAGTTATAAACCAAGGTACAGGTCTTTTTGAGTTTCTCAGTTGTTATAGGAAAGAAGAAATCTGCATGGGGAAGGCACTGATAAATCCATGCAAGCATAAAGAATGACCAGACATATAAATTACAATGGAAAATGAGAGTCAAGATTTAGAAAAGATTTGGCAATTCTTTTGATGTTCATATCATTAGCTGTGAAGATTCTATTTTTATTATCAAAAAGTGTTCATGAATGTTCATTGAATTTATGATCCTATTCAAATTTGCTTCAACACCTAATGGGTCTTTGAATCATGTTTGTCTGTTGCAAGTGTTTGATGAGCTTGGTTAAAACACACACACAAAAACAAAAATAAAACAATCGACCACAAACCAAAGAGTTCGTGACCATTGATATGAAGTACATCAAGTGTTTTTTCTGTACCTTAACATTATGATTGAACTGAGTGACCTTGTACTCAATTTGATCATTTGATGAAAGTCTTTGGGCCCTATTTAAGTGTTGTGTTAGAGCCTATATATTATCCAACTTCTTACACCTAGATCTCTTCTAGAGAAAGGGAAAAAAACAATTGGTGGTTTTCATTCAGAAATTTTGAGAACTCAAAATATCCAGATGTTGAAACTATTGATTACCAGCTAATGACATACTCTTGGAATCCACTAGGTATTTACTTTTCTACTTCAACTTAAATCCATGCCACGCATTTCTGTTGGCCAAAAACCTGAACACAAATTGCCTAGGGAAATGTCTCCCATCTTTGTGCTCCAATTAAAACCTATCCATCTCATAATTTTACTGCTGCCATAAAAGGAAATTTGTGTGTGACATTTTTCCCATTGCAGCTCTCAAGAGCCTCTCTCTGTTTACTGAGACTCTGGACAGTTTATTGAAATCCTGCTCCTGCCCTTTCTGTCCTTGTTTCTTTGGCACCACGGGTACAGAGCACACTAGAACCATGACCACCAGACCTCCCTAGGATTCCTGGAGTGAGTTGCTGGCTGGGTTCGGCAATAATGGAAGCTCCAAGTAGAGCAAAATCACAGGGCCAGGGCTCCACAGGTAAAGTTCATAGTTCATAAAGCCGCTGTCTAAACACAATCTCATTTTGGCCCAGAGGATATGGGATAGATCGATTTCTTTTTTGTGTATTTCTCTATAACTAGGATCAATATAATCTGATAAAATCTAGAGAGAAAATTTTGCCTAGTGAGATTTCTTTTAAATTGTGTTTGCCGGGAGGTGTGCCAGACTGAAGTCCTTTCTTCCATAGTGGATTCAGTGCAGGCAGCAGCAAGCTGACCTTTCCCACCCTTTTCATTCACACAGTTCTAAGGAGAGGACCCACTTTTGTTCCTGGTGCTCATTCAGCCCTCAGCCTCTCTGCTGAGCCTACCAATTAGTGTTAATAATTGTGGCCAGAGTTTAAGGTCTGGACATGGGAACACAACTGAGAGGACGGATTCATTTCAGGAGCTAGACTGCTAAGAAAGCATCTGACAGAACATGGAGGAGACGATTGCACAAGGCTATATAATAGCCCAGGGGAGGTAGAGCTTCAAGTTTGGAAACTCTCTGTCAAAGGCTTTTCATGTTATATCAATCAACTCATTCAATTTGCCTCAAATTTTATTTGTTGCAATTGGAATAGCATAACAAGGCCCGGCATTTGTTTATGAAATTTCAACAACTGATTAGTATCCAAAAAAATACTCAAAAATACTCACAGACATTTAAAATTCTATCCTGAATATGAATAAAAACTGTGAGAAGCTCATAATCCATTCCATTTGTTCTCACCCTACCACAAAGATGTGCTTAGTAAAGAATAGCTATAGATCAGGGGCGCCTGGGTGGCACAGCGGTTAAGCATCTGTCTTCGGCTCAGGGTGTGATCCTGGCGTTATGGGATCAAGTCCCACATCAGGCTCCTCTGCTATGAGTCTGCTTCTTCCTCTCCCACTCCCCCTGCCTGTGTTCCCTCTCTTGCTGGCTGTCTCTGTGGAATAAATAAATAAAATCTTAAAAAAAAAAAAAGAATAGCTATAGATCAATAATCTTTTAAAGATGATGAGTTTAAGGCCCAGCAAGATGAAATAATTTTTGCCTTAAGTTAGGTGAGCAGTAGGATCACTAGGACTAGAACGCTCAGGGTGAAGGGAGCAAGGCAGTCACTCAGTGCATGGGTTTTAGCACAAGGCTTGTCTGGGTTCAAGGCTCAGCTGGCTGACTTTGAGCAACCTACTCAACTTCTCTATGCCTCAATTTCCCTTTCCAAAACAGAACTAATAAGAGTTTCTCACTGCTTTGCTCTGAGGACTAGATGAGCTAATGTACGCCACGTACC
Organism: Ursus americanus; assembly: GCF_024610735.1. Lineage (NCBI taxonomy): Eukaryota > Metazoa > Chordata > Mammalia > Carnivora > Ursidae > Ursus > Ursus americanus. Next base: position 33,066,437 of record NC_142127.1, on the reverse strand, counting down.
TAGAACAATACCTGCTATGTGCTGTGTAAGAGTTTATTAAACATAAAACGCAGTGGGATGGTAAAGACCTTCTATTTTGTTCCTTATCTACTTATATGATCTTAAAAAAATGTTTCTTTGAAACTAATTTGCACAACATTCTTGGGATGTTGGGTAACTACTGGAGATCCAGGGTAGGGTCTGGCTGCTTGTCAGATGCACTGTGGTGGAGTTGTGACTTGCAAAGCCCATTGCATAGTTCCTCATATCCACCACCAGAACGTATTGCTCACCGTAACTACAACAGACTTTTCATCGCCTCGTGTTAATGAGTATCATTTCATCTTTTGATCAGTGTTTTTGCTTCCAAAGATGGATTTGTATTTTTGAAATTTCAATTCAAAAGGAAAATGAGCTCTTGATCTATTCAGCACATATATTATGTAGATGTGACAATTATAGAGCTATAAAGAAGCATGCATACATGTTTAATGTGCAAATCACATGTGAAAGGTAACTCACAGGGGTCCAAACCTCCAGTTCTAAAACTCATAACAGAAACCAATGAACTATTTATGTGAGGAAGGCACAGACATCACATTTACATATGCCTATTCTACCATGAACAGGCAATTTACACACACATTCACATACACATATTCATATATCTATATATATAAAACATGACACTCCCGCTTCCTTTGTACTGTACAATGACAAATAGTCCTTCAAATGAAACATCACAAGAAAAAATTGTGGAATTACTAGGTCATACTTAAAGAGTATAATCAGGCTCTGCATCATAAATCTAAATTCCAGTTGTATTTATCCTTATCTTCCTACCACATTTACATAGGTGTGGTTTTGTTGGTTAATTACAATGGCATTTTTGTAACAGTATAAAAAGGTTCAGAGGCAAGTGGGGATATATATATATATATATATATATATATATATATATATATATATATATATATATAATTCAGGAACTCTCACATGCCACTGCAGGCCACCAACAGCACTCCTTGAAATGACAGGTGTGAATGGTGGGAATTTCAGAGTGCTCTGTGCCTTTTTCTCAACATCCCAGGGGAGAGGGAGGATGTCCTAGTATGCAACAAGGAAAAACACATACTCCCTTATTCTCATGTTTCCCGTGAAAAGATGACTAGAAGAGGAATATTCCAGCCTTTCCCCACTTCCTCACTTACTAACTCATGAGAGAAATGATTTGTCTGATTGGTGAGTTTTAAAGAAGGACATGTTGGGTGGGCTGGCCCCTTCTGGGTTTTCTTGAGGAGCCAGACTGACCGTGTGACTCTCACATTTTGGTTTATTCTTCATGATGTGATAAACCTAGTAGACAGGGCTTTTTTTTTTTCCAGGGGGGCAGTTTAACCTGTGGGGAAAGTGGGGCATGGGATTGTTAGCAATCTCTTTGGCCACAGATCTAAAGCAAGAGCTGCAAATCAATAATAGAGCTGGCATTTTAATCTTCATCTGTTTATCTCTGTTCCTTCATTTTTATATAGTTTGAACTCAGCAATCTCAGTTTGGATTCTTAAAATGCCCAACATTGCAGAATGATGAGCTAGGATCATGAAAGTTGAACATTTGCTGCCTTCTTCACCCCCCCCTCAATAATTCTGTCACATAGTACATCTGATCAAAGGTTTCTTGGGTTAAGCAGTGAAGGGAATATAGTACAAATATTGGAATCCCAGGAAACAGAAGACACTGATTCATGGCAGGGAATAGACAGATAATTTGGTGTATGTCTCTGAGTGATGCCTTTAACCTGGAGGAACCTCACCAAAATACAGTGATGGAAAAATCCATAAGATTTTGAGGAAACTACCCTTTTGGGAGCCTAATAAAATCCATAACACTGATGCCCATGGAAAGACTTCCAAGTAAATCAGAGGTCTACCAAATTTAAGGAGAAGCAGTGAAATTCACATCATTGCAATAGCAAGGTCAAAGCTCAGTAATAATGACAAGGTCATACTCGGAGATAAAGACAGCAGAAGCAGTTGCTAATTAAAGTAACCAGGTGGCAGAAAGCAGCATTAGGTTGAAGGAGGAAATTTTGAACATCTTCTGGGAACTAGCCAAAAGAGAGGAGAGAACTTGGAAGCTACTTCTATTGGCATTAGAAGTCTTAACCATAACCTTTTTGTCTTTTTCCTTCAACTGGGGTAGCCTAAGAGAAAATAGTTATAGGTTTAGCCTGTGTGGTACCTATTCTCCAAAGATGGCCTCCCAGAGAACCATGCCTCCCAGTACTCACAACTATGTGTACCCTCCTTTCTTGACTTCTATTGGTTATCACAGAATCAGTAGAATGCACTGGGACTGATGCTGCATGGCTTCCAAGGAGGCTAGGTCAGAAGATATTACAGCTTCTACCTTGATCCCTTGGAATTCTCTCTCTAGGGCAGCTACCACATGAGACCTTTGACTACCCTAAGACTTTCATGCTGTAATGAAGCCCAAGCTAGCCACATGGAAGGGCCATGTAGGGAGATATGCCCAGGTCGTACCCAGCTCTTCAAGCCATCTCAGACCAGGCATGAGAGAAAAAAACACTCTTGGACATCCAGTTGAGTCCTCAGATAACTCCAGTTTCAGCCAACATCTAACTTCAACTGCATGAGAGACCCCAAATCAGAATCACCCAGCTGAGCCCAGTAAATGCAAAGAATTAAGATAAATAAGAATAAATTATTTTAAATCGCATTTAAAAAAAAGATTTATTTATTTATTTGAGAGAGAGAGAGCATGCATGAGAGTGTGAATCAGAGGGGAGGGACAGAAGGAGAGGGAGAGGGAGTCCTCAAGCAGACTCCCCGCTGATTACAGAGCCCAATGTGGGGCTCAATCCCAGGGCTCTGACATCAGGACTTGAGCTGAAATCAAGAGTTGGCTGCTTAATCAACTGAGCCACCCAGGCGTCCCAAGAATAAATTATTTTAAAATCATTGATTGTTTCGGTAGTTATCTACAGCAGCAGATAATTGAAACAGCCTTCACAGCATGGGGTATGAAAGTGTTTGTAGTAATATCCCTGAACTGCTAATTCCAGGGAATTAGCCAGGAAAGATTCCAAGGAAGATTCCAGATGAGACTGCAATAAAGTTGGCATTAATGTTTTTACCCAATGGGGGTATCCACTTTAGTTTGGATTCCAATTGTGGATGTTGCTCTTCCCTCCAAAAGGAGCAAGAGCAAAGAAACCAAAAAACCATTGTTCCCATCTGTCGGTCAGAAAACAAAAGGGCACCTGGGTGGCTCAGTCGGTTAAGTGTCTGCCTTCCACTCGGGTCATGATCCCAGGGTCTGGGGATGGAGGCCCGCATCGGGCTCCCTGCTCAGTGGGGATTCTGCTTTTCCCCCTTACTCTCCCTCTGCCCCTCCCTCTGCTTGTGCTCTCTCTACCTTTCTCTCTCAGATAAAAAAAATAAAATCTTTTTAAAAAAGAGAAAAATAAAAGAAAAGCCCTCATTATTGACTGGCAAATAGAACAATTCTTGGGAAAGCATGTGACCTGTAGAAGGTATTTACAGGGAATCTTAAAGAATTTAAACCTTAAAAAAAAAAAGAAATACAAATGTTTAAATCTGATACATAAAATGAATTTGGCACAAGTACAGACGGAAACTAATAAAAATCCTGCAAAAAGTAGTAAGTCTCTGACATAAGAACACGCTAGCACAGAGGCCACTGGGATAGAAAGCAAATAAAAGAAATACACAGGGCATAACATTAAGTTCAAGAGCTTAAGGTTTGGAACCACAGATCTGGGTTTGAATCTTGTCACTACCACTTACCAGTAGTGTGACCTTGGTCTAGCAGCTTAACCTCCATGAGTTTATAATGGGTAATCTTAGTACCTAATATAAAACCATAAATGAGTATTAAATGAGATGATAAATACAAAGTGCTTATGACCAGTTCTAGAACATAGTAGGTCCTTAATATAAAGTAGCAATTATATTATTCTCAAATGATTTGAGTCATTTTTTATTTTGCTTGAATAACATTGTTTGTATTTTTGCTTGAGTCATTTTTTTGAATTTTTGCTTGAATATTTATCTAATTAAGGGTTTTTACCAATTTCTTATTGAGGGAAAAACTAGAAGTTCACATCTCGCTTTGTAGACTCTTGTATGAATTTGTAAGTCTAGTCATTAATGCTAATGAAATAGAAACCCCTGAAGTGTCAGTGACTTAATGGAACAGTTTATTTCTTGCTCACTCAGTACCCAAAATGGACACTTCTTGTAGGTGAGACTCTTCTCCAAGTGACGAGTCAGGGACCCATGTTTGTTCTGCCTTGTTATTTTGCCATCTGCAACATATGATCTCAACATGCACCATACCCACTTGATTGAGCCAGGCAGGGAAAGACTATAGAGTATTATTCCATACAGAAGTCTTCTAGGAACCAGGCTTGGAAGCGGCCTATGTCACTTCCGCTCTCATTTTATTGACTAAAAATTAGACATATGACCAGACCTAACAACTACAAGGGAGTTAGTAGTCTAGCTAAGAGCCCAGGAAATTTGATAATCAGATAGCAATGTCTGCTGCATAAAGTATAGAAGCAAAATGACCAGCACAAGATATGAACAAAATAAAAAGTATAATATATTCTGTGGCAAAATGTATATATACTCTCTCCCCTAGTGGGTGTTCTTCTAATTCTAATCATTTTATTTCCAACGTAAAGAATCCTCTAGATCAAGATGTAGATTTGTAGTCCTTAGCTGACTATCATTCTCAAGATACTGGTGCCTAGAGCCAAAAAAAAAAAAAAAAGAGAGAGAGAGAGAGAGAGAGAGAGAAGTGACACTTTTAACAGATGGTTGCTTTAATGAGCTTTATTTCTGTTCAGGTGTCCTATATAGTGTATAAATTCCCAAGTTAAGGGCCACCTAACTTTTCAGGCGAAAAAAATCCAAACTATTTTTTTCTACACATTTTAGCCATTAGTATGTTTCCTCAGCAACTAATTTATTGAAATTGAGGTGCCATGTACACTTGAGTAGACCATTCATTCATTCAGTACCGTCCATATATCCAGAGACATGGAAGACGTAAGAGAGAGAATGGAGGACACATTAATCTTAAACTGGTCACAGAGCTGCAAGTTAGATAGCCTGGAATATTTGGAGAACAATTTTAGAAATTCAAGGTAGAATAGCCTGGTGTGAACATGATGACCGCGTTTTCTAGGTCAAAATATCAGAACATGTGGTCTTACAATTTCTTTTTATTGATTTGTGAATTTGTTCATATGAAACTCACAAAGTTGTATTGAATTTGATATTTCACTGACTACATGATGCAGTGACTTCCGGTTTAAAACCTGGCGTCTTTTGTCTAAAGACACTCAGGCAAACTTGAGATTCTTCCCCTCCCTTTCTATCTCCTTAAGGGTGGTCTAAAACCTCAAGACACAATCAATCAGTCAATAAAAACCTCAAGATATATATCACATAGGTAATGTCCCGCCATGAGGGAAGGGATTTGCTTGTCTTTGTGGGCCTCCCTTGAGCTGTTCATTTCACTCTTCTATTCATTGGCCTCAGTAATTAAAGTGTTCCAGAAACCTTCTTCTCTTGGCTTCTGGGTCCAGCAAGGTCACTTTGCATTTTCCACCAACACTGAGTCTCTCCAAGTCAGCTGGTTCAGGCCCCCAGGCCCAACCACTTAGGTAGTTACTTTGCCATTCATGCAGAACAGCGGGCTTTGCAAATGCCCAGGCCATATCCTAGGAGGCCACGTAATGGTTCTTCTGCTCTGAGATTCAACTCTCGCCCAATTTATTTGTAGTTTCTCTCTCTCAGCCAAATATCCCCTTTAGGACTTGGCCTAGGACACTGGGCTCTTTCTCAAAGACAATCCATGGTGAACCTTAGTCATAGTCACTCAGCTTCCTTCCCACTACCAGCAGAAGAAAAAAAAATGTACTTCCTATTCTATTTGTGAAGAGATTATTTTTACCATCATGGTGCCTTCTTGGCACTCTGGTTTTTATGTAAGCTGTTTTCTCTCTCTCTCAAACTTAGCTCTTGATATTAAAAATAAAGGTTTCAGGATTAAACAAACTGAGGGCTTCAGAGGGGAGGGGGGTGGGGGATTGGGATAGGCCAGTGATGGGTATTAAGGCGGGCACATACTGCATGGTGCACTGGGTGTTATATGCAAATAATGAATCACGGAACATTGCATTAACAACTGGGGATGTACTGTATGGTGACTAATATAACAAAATAAAAATTAAAAAAAAACAATTCACAAAAAAAAACACTTTTATCTCTCTTACTCTGTCTCACTCCACTCAAAAGTGCTTTGGCTTTCAGACTATTGCCTCTGTTATGTATTTTTTTAAAAGTTAAAACCTTAAAGCCAGGAATTTCATTAATTGGTCTTGGCATCACTCTAATCTGGAGAAGAGTACATATAAAGTGTTCCTGGTGCTGCTACAGAAAGGGCAGGGGTAAATGACATTTTTTTTTGAATACATGATTTAGTATCAAAATATTTTTCTGTTGCAGAATTATAAAATATTAATTCATTTAGAAAGGCTACTTTTAAAGAATGAAATAACATGAAATTGGAAGTGTCCTAGAAAATCCCAATTGTAAGTTTGCCATAAATTGCATTGTATGTATGTAAATATTGAGGGAATTCATTGTTTGCAAAAGACTACCAGGGGTCAGAGAAAGCTACGTGGTTAGTCACCCGGTTACTGGCAGCATGCAGCTGTGCCAATGGACAGATGGGCCTTTGTGGTCTCTTTAAATTCCATAAAGTGATATGTCTGGCTTTTCTTAAAATTTATTTATTTATTTATTTATTTATTTATTTATTTATTTATTTATTTATTTATTTGACAGAGAGAGAGAGACTGCGAGAGAGGGAACACAAGCATGGGGAGTAGGAGAGGGAGAAGCAGGCTTCCCACTGAGCAGAGAGCCTGATGCGGGGCTTGATCCCAAGACTCTGGGACCAGGACCTGAGCTGAAGGCAGACGCTTAACTGACTGAGCCACCCAGGTGCCCCTGTGTTTGCATGTCTTAAGTATCATCCTGCTGATAATGAATCAGTGGTTCTCAAATTTAGTGCTCAGAAGAATCATCCAGAGAGCTTGTTTTAAAATGCATTTTGTTAAAATAGTACAGACTCGTGAACTCTCTAGAGATTGATTGAGCCAGAGGTCGGCTCCACTGAGCAGTTTTAACAGACACCCAAATAATCCCAGTTCAGGGTGGGCCTCAGACCACACACACCTTGAGAAATAGCATCTCAGATCAGGGAAGGGAAATGCCCACTTACTCAGCTGCCTTGTTGCATAGTCAGTAATCCCCTAATTCAGCATCATCAATCATCACCCACACACGGATGGCCATGATTCTATGGCTTGCCAGGGTTCACTTAGAGAGCCTACCTGCTGGGGCAGGCAGGTGCCACCCACAATCTCCCAGGCAGAATCAGCATCTCAGCACCACCTGTGATTCAAAGACTTGCTGGGCATGTTGGCCATCTGGACGCACACACACACACAGCAGGTAGTGGTAGGATTGCCAAACAAACTGCCTATAGAGCAGCAAGCGTTTGTTCAGCAATTGGTCAGCTTCTGTGCCTTGACAGTGAGTTACTATTTTTAGAGATCTGATTTTTTTCCTCTATAGGGAGATATTCTCTCTTAATTCTCTGCTTAAAAATTAGCTGTTATGTGTGAAATAGTCTTGTTGCTACCAAGATACCCTGAAAATCATACTGGATTCATTTGAAGAGAAGGTATGATAAGAAGATTATATTTGTCCTCATGACAAATGCAGAACAGTAAAGTGATGGGTGATTTACTATTGTTAATATTTGTTGCTATTATTGTTGCTGAGTTGCTGCTAGCATTTCTTAAGGTGTCAAAATTCACTAGAACCATCTCATTTCTGAACATGTATAAAAACATGAAATACATATTTTTCTTCCCATATTACAACGTCAGTAATTCCTAAGATATTCAGCGGGTTTTTGATTCCATTCTAAAGGGGCTACATTTGCAAACACTCATCTAGGTGGAACAGTCAGTGCTCAAGTACATTTGCTGACTCAAATTGGTTGTAATAATTGGAACTAGGAGAGCTTGTGGGTAATATATAGGACTCAGACACAAAAGGAAACCTTACAGCGCTTTGTGAAAATAAATAGTGCTTATTTTAAAGTGCCATACTGGGAGGGGAATTATTTACTATCACAAATTACAAGTTGTGAGATAAAACAAAATGGGAAAATGCAGGGAGCCTATCTGACTTCCTAGCAGTGAGACTTATTTAACACTGAGGTATGTTCTGCCAAGAAAAAAAAAATCCACACCAATGAGGCATTGAAAACCAGCCTGAACAATGCACTAGAAAATGTATGGTGAAATGCTTCTGAAAGGAGGAATGAATGGACTGACTAGGCTTAATATACCTACCGGGTTCCATAACATTCACTGCATTTCAGCCTTCTAGGACCTAATGTTCCAAGGTAAATCATTTCTTCTCATACATATGTCAGCACAGGACACTATTAAATTCAGAAACCCGCAAAAATTAATTATAAAATTGCTATCATACATAGTGAAGGTGATAGAAAACATCCCAGTAATTTAGACTCCTTAGGGAGTTCACAATGAGTCACTGCTCTTCGCTCCTGTTAGACTCCACCTCACTTCCCTCTGCCTTCTTCCTCCGGCTTTCCATAGCTTGGTCCAAAATTTCCTTTAGCCTTGTTTCAGGCCTTAGGCTAATTCAAATACCATGCCCTCTCACTCCTTCCCCGACTCCCAATCTGATAAGACTTAATATTTAGTTCATGATTAAGCTCGGGCTCTAGAGACTCAGTGACCACTGTTGCACCCATGAGTCCCTTGTCCACAATATTGGATCCTTGCTCACTATTATTGCCATAAGAAACAATCATGATCATGCAGACCTTATGGCCAAATTCCAAATATTGACAACTACCTTTACCAACACTTCCTACTGTCATCACCCATGGTCCTATGGCCTTGAACCTATGGGCTAAGGTGCTTAGTCCCTCCTCTAGGGTTTTTCACGGCCCTTCTTCTTTTTTTAATTTTACTTAGTTAACATACAGTGCAATATTGGTATCAGGAGTAGAATTCAGTGATTCATCACTTACATACAACACCCAGTGCTCATCACAAGTTCAAGGCCCTTCTTAAAAGACAATGTCTATTTCTTTGCAAGAACACAACCTTACTACAAGTCTGAGAGTCTATTAGGGCACATTTACAGATATACCTAGGTCCAAGTTTGTCCAAATGAGTAAGATCTTACTGGTCCTTTGTTTCAGATATATTTGTCCAATCCTTTCAATCCAAGCCTTTTCAGATTTAGGCCCTCTTCTGTTTTACTACCCAACAAAGCTATATTCTCTTCCTAGTTTCATTCTGTGAATAAATAATGAAGAAATAGTGGCTTTACCAAGTTCTTAAGGGCTCATGAAGACCTCAGGTACACTTTGCCCAATGTCTTTTACACCATCAGGTCCTACCCTATCTCTAATCTTTTTACAAGTCTTGGTTCTGTTCTCATCCCTTTCCCTGATTCTCCTTTTAATTCTCCTCTCTGGGGGCACCTGGGTGGCTCAGTCGTTGGGCGTCTGCCTTTGGCTCAGGGTGTGATCCTGGTGTTCTGGGATCGAGCCCCGCATCAGGCTCCTCTGCTGGGAGCCTGCTTCTTCCTCTCCCACTCCCCCTGCTTGTGTTCCCTCTCTCGCTGGGTATCTCTATCTCTGTCAAATAAATAAATAAAATCTTTAAAAATAATAATAATGATTCTCCTCTCTGTTATCTGCTGATTTGGAGGCCCAGAACCCACTTGTCTTTCACAGGCACCCAATCTCTCCTTACTATATAGAGTATGGCTGCCAAAATAGCATATGTAAGCACATAAATTTCCAAACATGGAGTATGAGATGTACAGTGTGTCACATACAAACTAGAGAGTCAGATGGGAGGAAGCCATTCATATAATTTTAAAAATTAATTTAGGCCTTACAGGTCTAGTATGGACATGAGCTTACAATAATTGGACTTATCTCAAATGCAGGTGCTCACAAAGAAAAAAATGCAAGTGGCCATTTACTTTAGTGGTGAAATTAAACAGAATGCTAACACGTAAGACTGTTGGGGATGAGGGAAAATGAATGCTTTCATTTATGATTAATGGAAATGGAAAGAAGTATGCATTTGAGGTAAAGCAATTTGGCAATATCTATTGAAATTTAAGAAGCACATACCTTTAACCCAATAATCTCACTTAAACAAATATTTATTGAGAGCCTCATCTATGTTATAAACTAAGAAAATCATATCGAACAAAATAGCTCCTGACCCTCATGGAATGAGTATTTATGAAGCAGACAGAAAAATTGACCAAATCACCCAGGAGATTAACGTTAACTAAACTACACTGTGATGTATGCTACAAAGGAAAAGTGCATTATACACGTCCATGGGGAACCTGATCATATCTGCAGGGTCAGGAAAGGCCTCCCTGAAGAAGTGAGATCAAAGAATGAGTAGGAATACATTGGGAAAAAGAAAGGACTGTAGAAGTTAACGGGTTAAAAGAATGGGAAACATTCCAGACAGAGAGAACAGCACATACAAGCATTTCTTCCATCTGTTCATTTCTCACCATATCCACCCCAACCACCCTAGTCCAACAGCTAAGCTCATTCCCATATTAGGGTTTTTGCATTCTCTGTCCCCTTTGCCTGAAATGCTCTTCCCCATAAACTCTGCATGTTGGCTACATTTTCATTCAAATCCCAACTATAAGAGAGGACTCTTCAGGGTGGCTTCCCTGCTCACCCAATAAGGAGGAGCCAGTTAGTAGTTCTCTTATAGCATGAGAGCATAAAACAACAATGAACAATGATCACTGTCTGATGTCTTGTTTATTTTTGGATTTCACTTTTTGTATGTCTTTTCTCATTCTACCTGCCTTGAATAAAAGCTTGATTAGAAGAAGAAACCCTTCCTGTCTTTTTCATTGATAAAACCCCAGATTCTTGGAGTAAACAAATAAAAATGTTCTGCAGATGGAGGAGCATGGGAGAACACTGGAGGAACAGAAAGGTTTGATGTGGCTGGAAGGCGAAAGTGAGGAGGGAAAGTCAATCTGATGGAAACTTGATTAGAGCAGGGGAAGAATAGGCAGCCAAACTCAATTAGGAAGATTTTACAATAATGAGAGATGGTAGCAGCATGAATTAATTGGGTAGCAGTAAAGATAGGGAGAAGTTGATGGATCAAAGAAATATTTAGGAGGTAAAACCATGCTTGGTGATAAATCGTATAAGGGTAATTATTTCTACTGTGCAACCATTTGGATGGCAGTACCATTCACTAAGAAAATACTGGGGTAGATGGGGTTTGATAGAATTATGAGTTTAATTTTAGATAAAATGAGTTTGTGGCAGTAGAATTTATGCATCTTGGGTCATGAAGAAAGAAATGGAGCAGAAAAATAAATCAAAAGTAATCTAAAAAGTAACAAATGTGTTGCAAGCTCCATAGTTCTGGAATACAGAGAGGTCTAATGTGAAAATATATATATAGGCGCCATTCCTGTATACACGGTGAGTAAAGCCTTGGTCATTGATGAGATCACCTAAAGACAGAATATAATATGCAAAGAGAAGAGTGTATCTAGGCGGAGGTTGAGGAGGTTGCACTGAGGAAAATGTGGCAGCAAACTACATTGAGAAGGACCCACAAAGGAGGTAGGAGGAAAAGCAGAGAGCTTTCCAAGGAACAGAGAAGATGGTCAAGAAGGTGCAAAGGAAAAGAAATGCCCCATTGGCTCTAACATCATGCTGGTTAAGGGGAGCTTGGCAAGAACTGGTCTATGGAGGAATCTGTCTTACGTAAATGCTATGCAAGCACATAAAACCACACGACGATCGCTAAAACGGTAATTTTAGTAGCATGCAAGAAAATAATTTGAGTATCAATGGGGAATACCTACACAGATTATGATGTACACTGGTATGCAGTTCGGTCATTGAAAGTGAGAAAATCTATGTATGGTGATATGGAAAGATGTCTAGATTTACAAATGAAGGGGGGAAGCACTGTATAGATCAGTATGGCTAGCCTGATCTATTTTTGCAAAACCTGTGTAGATAGCCTGATAGAGCTGAATAAAAGAGGAAGATTGAAGAATTTGTAGCACCATGTTGTTAACGGGGGACTCTTTTTGGGAGTGCTGCTAAGTGATGGAAGTAGGATGATAGAGGTGAGGGAAATAAATGGTGGGGTTATAGGTGCTTTAGCTTTTTGTATATCTCAAGTTAAAAAAAAAAAACAACTGGTCATGTGCTAAACCTTCTTTTTACTTTGTGTAAAATTATAGTTTATAAAAGCCTAACCCAATATAAAAGCTGAATCTATAAAATAACTGCTTTCAGAAATATGTCAGGCAAATGGATAATGTCGCCAGAGGCCAAGAATGTTTAATTGGCACATACACTAATTGGAACCTCTTTCGAAGCACAAAACAATTATGTTATGATTTTAAGTCAAATGCTAGACATACCCAACATGGTAGTCTTCCCTTAATAAATACTTCATCCAATTTGAATTCCCATATTTTTTACAGACTAATTAAAGACCTATGCTCAGTGAGCACTTTCTTGGATTAATAGTTTTATTTATTTTTTAAATTAATGAATAGACCCTATTTTAAAGCAGGCCATAATGAAAAATAGTGCAGGAATCATGGTCTTATTTTCCTTTACTTTGGCAGATGTATGGCATGCATATGTGTATGTTTTGGGGAATGGATATACATATAAATGTACATTACACATGTATTTATGTTGTGTGTTTATAAAACTAATGTTTATTTTTCCCTGGGGGACTTCAGTATGCAAATATTATAAGCAAATGGAAGCTGTTTTTTAAAAAAAAAATCTTTGTATATATCTATATAGTTGTATGCGGAACTATAAATTGCTAAGTTTATACATTATTTTCAAACAAAATAATTCTCAATATTTTTTCATATAAAAATGGAATCATCTCAGGGCTCCTGGATGGCTCAGCTGGTTAAGCAGCTGCCTTTGGTTCAAGTCATGAACCCAGGGTCCTGGGATCGAGCCCCCACATCAGGCTCCCTGCTTAGTGGGGAGTCTGGACCCCCCTCCCCTGCTCATGCTCTCTCTCTCAAATAAATAAATAAATAAATAAATAAATAAATAAATAAATAAATAAATCTTTTAAAAAATGGGAAGAGGGATCATCTCATCCATTTTAATATTTTTAGTCACTAAAATTCACACAATTTTCCAAATATATAATCAAATACAAATTACAAAGTTTAAGCAGATATGATATGTATTTTAAGAAATTCCTTTTAACATTTAAGCAACTTAAGTTTAATTTTAATAAAAAGGAAAAAGTCAATAATAGTATACTGTGTTTTACTGTTTTAATTAATATAATTAAAAACCCAGGGACACCTGGGTGGCTCAGTTGGTTAAGCGTCTGCCTTCATCTCAGGACATGATCCCGGGGTCCTGGGATCAAGTCCCACATCGGGCTCCCTCCTCACCAGGGAGTCTGCTTCTCCCTCTGCCCCTCACCACACTTGTAATTTCTCTCTCTCTCTCGCTGTCTCTCTCAAATAAATAAATTAAATCTTTAAAAAAATCAAAATGAATGTATTACAGAACTTTTTAAAATGCTAGAAAGGAATTTTAAATGTATTTCTAAAATCTTTTCTATAAGAAGTTGCATTTAGCTTCCTAAATGGATCAAGTTGATAAAGTCTATAAATCACCCTTGATCAAAATCAGCTAAATTTGCATACTTTATAATTTAAGAGTAACTTATTAACTTGGGTCACTCTCCACAGTTAAGTTAAAGCATCTGAAAGCTGAAACAATCAAGAAGCAAGAAATGACTTCAAGGGCTGAGAAGTTTACAAATTTTTTTTCATTACTCTATAATTCACTAAGATTCTATCCTTTTTTATCATATGATGTTTATACTTTGGACACAAATATAATTTATCATCGTAATATAAGAAGCACTATAGAAGCACATACAAAGAGTAACTGGATTTTTAAAAAGACACAAAAGCAAATATTGATTTCTGAGAATACAAAACACCTACGAATCATGTTGAATGTATGAGTTGTTTTGTTAGGTGTCCTTACACTATAGCTCTTGCAAGCCAAGGTGCTGTCTCAAGCGTGAAATCTTAAATATTTGCCTTTGTGAAATTTTGAAATGTTTAGAAATGCAACACTAAAGCCTAATTTTAAACATACACATTGCATTTGTCTGTGAGTTGCTGAGCTGAAGCACTAAAAAAAATTTGGTCCGTTGTTCTGCCTTCAGACAGCGTCCACCTAATCATCCCAAGGGTCTTAGATGTTATTTGATTTTTCAGTATCTCCGTTTATGATGATTTCACAACTTCCCTCGTCAACTATTCCAGTATTTCGGTATTCAAATTTCCTTCCTCTCTGGATTCCCTTTCTCTAGGGTAAACTAGGAGGAACAGTAAAAGAGGACTAAAAAGACTTTAGAATATTCATTTCTCTTTTTTTAAGCAAACAGTCTTTTAGGGAATTTTACAGTCCAAAGTCAATTAAGAGAGCTTCGGCGTGAGCAGGAAGATCATCGAGGACTGCGCCTGAGAGACAGTGCTTTCCCCTGCGAGTGCAAACAGGATCTCCACTGCTCAGGAGCTGGGCTGTTGTCCCAAAGAGCTCGACTGGACAGAATCCCAGGGAAAGGCGGCTCCAAGTGTGCAGCGTGTCTGCCTTAGGTAGGCTCAAGCCTCTGCCCTCTCAAAGGCTTTCCCTGCATCTTTTAGTCTCCCCTATCTTCACTATGATCCCAGAGAACTTCTTACCATGTAAAGCTAATAAGGGGAGACACTCTGAAAGTGTAAAGCATGACAGAATTTTAATGGCTGTCTTACTTATTACCACCCCCAGGTATCTCCCCCCCAACATTCTATCCCTCCTCTCTGCACACCTCCTTCCACTACCACCTGATATACATTTATAAACCCTTGCAGTTGGGAATAAATTTCTAGAGGACCCTGTTCTATACCAATCAGATAAACCCCAGAAATGCAATTATTATCATATTAATATATCACCACTCTTATGTTTGTATTTTAAAAAGGAAGTTTCTTGAGATAAAATCTTAGCATTAAACCACCTTGGCAAGCCAGAGGGGAAGATAACTGTTGTTCAGAAAGGTGGGTCTCATTAATATTTTACTCATGGCAATGAGAAACTAAGGAAAGAAAGCATTATCTTTGTAAAAAGCATTAACCTATCCATGGCAAATGCCAGTATATTGTTTTACGATCGGAGCTGGTTGGTAAACTTAATGAGCACTTTCTTTATAACTTCTGATTTAGTATTTAATTCCTATTACCTTTATTTTTATGTTAAAGAAAGCAAAGCTAGTTATATTGTTATTGGTGCTAATAAAATTGTTGCTGAGTATCTGACAAGGAAAACAGATGGTCCTCTAAAGACTCATCAGACTGCTCTGTCTGCAGCCAGGCCTTGTTTCCTGGATCCTACAAGCTTTATTGTTTGATGTAATTGACAACATATATCATGGACATAGTAGAAATGCCAGATTGATTCTTTCTAGAAGGGCGTTCTCTCACATTCCTGTTACTTGTTGATTATAATTCAGGATAGTCAGATGACAGACTTCTGAGCTCTAGATCAGTAGATTATATACGTTCCAGCCCAGATGTGCCATTTAAAAAACTCAGGGCAAACCACTTAGTATTTCTTAATGCAGATTCTACTTCACTAAGTCCGTGGTGGGGCCTGTGGTTCTGCATTTCTAACAAACTCATTTGGTGATAAAGCTGGTTCGCAGACCACACTTAAAGCAGCAAGGCCTTGGGGCACCTGGGTGGCTCAGTCAAGTTAAGCATCTGCCTTCGGCTTAGGTCGTGATCTGGGGGTCCTGGAATTGAGCCTCATGTCGGGCTCCCTGTTCAGTGGGGAGCCTGCTTCTCCCTCTACCCCACACTGAGCTCATGCTCTCTCTCTCTCTCTTTCTCTCAAGTGAATAAATAAAATCCTTTAAAAAAAAAAAGCAGCAAGACCTTAACATATTTCACTCATGCATGTACATAATAGCAGTTGTACTTATTATACAGTGCAACTGTGTGAGTAAAATAACAGGTGAGAAAATGGAAAGCAAAGAACTGTGTAAGTGGAAAGTTTTATTACTTATGATAGCACCTTGTTTTTGAAACAAACCCAACTGGAAATCTAACTTTGCAAAATAGATTAATAATTAAGAAATAATTTACTTTTCTTGATGATTTTTTGCTTTATAAGAGATTTAGGCTATTTCTTCAATTATTGAGGTCCTCTAATGCATTCAACGTGATTCAACAATAAAAAATTACATTTAATGCATGGCTTCTCCTAAGCACAAATGTTGCATAAAACTGTATTCTAATAATTTACCATTAACCTGAATGGACGGGTGGCAGCAGTAACACTTTGTATATGTAAAGACAGTACACATTTGTTACTGGACTGAAAGAATTAACACTGGACAGAGCAGTGAATGTACCACACTAGACAGAATGAAGTCTATTACTTTAGAAAAATAGAAAGATTTTAGTGACTCACAAAGGCAGTATCTCTTTGTCAGTTTGCAAAATTTCTTTATATTGTTTTTAAGCCTTTATGTAATCCAAGCTAGAACTTATTGAGAAATATTTAAAATAAGTAGTTCTAAATTGACAAATCATGTGAAGCCTTAATCTTTAAGTTGGTGAAGAGAATAAGAGAGCACTGAACCTGTGTATGTGTGCGTGCGTGCGTGCGTGCGTGCGTGTGTGTGTGTTTGACTGTGAGGACTGGTTTTTGCCATTGCTAGTTCTTACAAATTTACATTGAGCCAATGAATCTAAAAGTGGAAACAGTACACGGATCATTAAGACTGGTAAGCAGAGAAACTGGAAGAAAACCACAGATGTCTTGGATATTGAGGACCAGGAGCTGGCACGAAGAATTTATTAAGCTCTATCTAAAAAGTATACCATCAGTTCAAGTGATTTTGCAACTTGGCCTACGAACAGAAAAACACAAATAAAAGTTAAAATACCAATTCTTATTAAATTATTATATAATGAAGAAAAGAAATGGTTTCCACAAGTTGTAATATGAAGAAGGAAAATATATACATCTTTGCTGCCCTAATTGAGCTGCATAGCAATTGCCTGGCGCTTTTGCTCTCCTCCCCTTTCTGGTAAGTAATTGATCGGTTGGAAACATTTTAAAGTAAAACATGGTCTTTTCTTTTTCTGATGTTAATGGCTCCTTGTTTATATGACTGTATGTGGCATTGATTATAAAGACATTTGTTGGATTCTAGTTTTATACTTATACATTTATAGGAACACAGCAAGTATTAGGAGATACTTTATATATTTTCTCAATTTATTGAGTAGTAAAACTAGGAACAAAAGAATGAGAGAAGTCAAAGATTAGATGGCAAGATAGTGGCTTTGATTGAATCCAGCTCGGGAAGACAGTCAACTGCTTCCAAAAGTATTTGTAAGAGTCCTGGCCATAAACTGTGTACTTGGGCCATAATCGTTGATATTATAAGTTGTTTGAGGTACATGTGTGTTCATAACAGCACTATTCACAAGAGCTACAAGGTGGAAACAGCCCAAATGTCTGTCAACAGATGAATGGATAAACAAATTGTGGTATATAAATACAATAAAATAGTATTCAGCCAGAAAAAGGAATGACAGAATTACACATGCTGCAACACAGATAAACCGCAAAAGCATTATGCTAAGTGAAAGAAGTCAGTCCAAAAAGGTCTTACAGTGTATGAGTCCATTTATATGAACTATCCAGAATAAGTCAATCCATAGACACAGAAAGCAGATTGGTTGTTACCAGGGGTAGGGAGAGGGGATGATGGGACTGATGGCCTAGCAGGTATGGGGTTTCCTTCTGGAGTGGTGAAAATGTTTTAAAACTAAGATAGATGTTGTGTTCGCACAACATTGTGAACATACTAAATGCACTACATTGTTCACTTTTAAATGGCTAATTTTATGCTATGTAAAATTCACCTTTATAAAACAGTTTGGGAGTGAACAAACAAATGGAATTAATTAACACTCAATGCCTCGTCAGCACAGTGCCTGGCTGATAGTACGTGTTCAACAAACATTTGTTGAGTGGTGAATGAACAATAAGATTAGAGTTCTCTTGCCACATGGTCTCTTTTCAGAAGGATACCTTTCAGGTTTGGGGAATTTTTTTTTTTTACCCCTTCTAGAAACAGTGGAACTAAGAAGTAGTGTTAAAATCATAGAATTGAGAAGGGGAGGAAATGTTAGATGACCAATAGTCTAACCTCATTATTTTACGAGACCTACGGATGAGACTGGCTTTCTTAGATAACACAGCCAGTTAGTCTCATGAGCAGACTAGAATAGGAGGCTCCAGATTTCCAGCTGCCTTTGTTACCCCTCACTGCGTCAGCCACGACCCAGGATCCCTGAGAAGGGTGGAGCCTGGTGGAGGAGGAAAGAGTTAGCCAGACAACAGCTGTAATAAAGTTAATGGACTCTTGTGTATCAGGACTCAGGCCATATTTGGGTGTGGAGGGAACACAGCTGTACTGAGAAGGAGAAAAGCAAAGTGGGTGGTAAATAAAGTATAAAAAGTATAAAATGCAAATATCCAATGGTGGATGCAATTCTATTCCCAGGAAGCAAATATCTAGAATTGTAACTCTCTTTCATAAGGGAGGTTAATTTTTCTTGAACGGAGAAAGAAGGTAGGTCCCATTTAAAGCCAAAGAAAATAAATACATGGACACTTCCTATAGATTTATTAAAATATTTGAGATTTGATAGAATTTTGGGATAAAGTTCTGTTTCAGAGGAAATCTGGCTATCAGTAGTGCTTATACTCATATTTTGTAACAATGCAATTCGCTCAAAGGTGAGTTCTTTTTTGATTTCTTATCTTTAAAGATACTACTTCAGAATTTCCATTTTAAAAAATCCATCATAAGGAGACTTCCTATAAGATAGTTCAGTGGCAAGAGATCAAAGTTATCATTAAAAGGAATACTAGAAAATTTCTTTTTTTATACTAATGTCAAAAAAAGTGAACCAAGCTTTTAAAAAGTCTGTGTTAAGATGTGTGTGTGTGTGTGTGTGTGTGTGTGTGCGCGCGCGTGTGTTAAAGTTCAGTGCTGATGGAAATGTGCCAAGGACTGTAATACTAAGCACTGGCTTACAGCCAATTGCCTTTGGTTTTCGAGAAGGCAAGCACGAGCCAGAGAATGTTCTCAGTACTGGTGGGAGGTTATTTGAAGTTGAGGGGGGTCAGCGTATTTGATGCCCAGGAGTGGAAAGAAACAATGGTTCTCTGATAATTAGGATAGTAATCCCAGCAGGGGAGCCCATCATCTTTGTTTCTCTGAGACAGAAGTATCTCCAGGCTATGGCTTAATCTTGCAAGGGCTCTAACTTTGAGGAATCATGATATCTTTGTTAGTATGCCTCAAGCTCACTCTGCATTGCTTACGTAGCAAACTCCTTCTTCCATAAACAGACATAAAAGAAGGTAAAATTCTATGACTTGATTCTTATTCAAGGCATCTTGTAAACCACAGCAGCAATAACACTGCGAAGTCACTGAGATGAATGTACATTTCTCGACAGTATACTTAATGTATGTTTAATTCTCTTTTCTATCCTTTGATTCCTTTCCCTTTTGATGTTTTCCTCTTTTTATATAATGTCAATTGATTCTGTTTTCTATTTCCCCAAGCCTTCCTTTCCTCTCTATTCTCATTATTAGAATACTTTTTAAGAAATGTTCCTTTAATGGTACATACACTATTTCTTATCCTGGCACTTTCTAACCTTAAATATCAAAATCAAAACTGAAGTCCCATTTTCAAGACTTTTTTTTAGGCCATAAACACTCAGAGGGCACAAATCTGACTTTTTCCTAGGCCTAACGTACCTATTTTTTCTTAACTTCTATCACTTACAGTCCTGTTTCTGTGACTTTATTGATCCAATTCTCCAGAATCCTCTCTTCACTGAGAAAAATTCAGTTTTATTATTAAAGATTCTTTTTGACAGCGACTATGAAACTCACATTTTACTGATTTACATATACTCCTAATTTAGTGGCCTTACTTGAATTTATCTATTTTTAACATTTAGTTTATCTCCAATTTCTGCAAGTTCAGCTCTTACGCAGAGCCAGACCCCTTCACTGCTCACATAGCAGTCACCTAGGTCCTTGGGCATTATGGAACAAAGACAATGGTGGTTGTTAGCAGCTACTTGTGTCTAGACTTTGCTCCTTCCAGGATTTCCTTGGTACTTAAGCTGGGTCGAAAATCTCTAGTGGGATAAACTAAGTTTTCTATTGCAGATGCTTTTCCGACTCACAATAAACAACAAAATGTTGGGTGGAAAGATGCCATGACAGCAGAAAGGAACATTAGTGGGGAATACTGGAAAAGCAGCCCCTTACCGTCAACAAGTTCAGTAAACAATGAACAAAAGACGGCAAACAGCACAGACTCACTGTACTTCCTTAGAGAGGTTGCTGGGTTCTGCACATGCTTTGCATTGAGGTCTAGCCTTCTGGTTGAGGCCCTTAATATGCCCAGGGAAACATTTGCCTTTTTTTTTAGCTGAAAACTTTAGAATCAGTTTTCCAGTGAAAGATAATAAAAAATACTTTGGATTTGCAGAAACTCTTTCCTACTGAGATCAAATTGCTCTAATAGACAAGGACTCTATAGACAAGGATAAGTTACTATGAGGAAAATTGAAAAGTCCAGAGAAAGAAATTGAGTGGATGAAACAAGTCAGTAGCCAAGACTGAACTGAAATTTAGGTCTTCACTCATTTCAGAGAGATGACAATTATTTGATGAATGTAGGAAATGTAGACAACCAATAAAATGTCCTTTTTCCCCCAGATCATCCCGACCAGTCACTGGGGCCTTAAACTATGCACACAAAATTAATTGGCTAGACGGAGATTCAGAACAAATACATGCAACCAAACCACGGCTTAATCTCTGCAATATAAGGCGGGGGGGAAGAACCAACATATTTCGTAAATATTTTGCTATTAAGATTTTTTATCAAAAAATTTCTTAAAAGCATAATTACATTAAAAGATATGAAGTTTATAAAGCATAAGAACCTGTTTACATTTTAAAAATGAATATATCATCGTGGTTGTCATAATCATTTCATGCGGAGTATCAAACAGCTTGTTGAAACCAAGAAAATGCTATGTGTTTTCAATACTTAATTTAGCTTTTAAGTTGAATATTCTCCCAATTACAGTGCCAGCTAAAGTATAATGAAAATAGCTTATATGGAGTTATCCAAGACACTAATAGTGAAAAAGAACTGAAACTTAAGATAATAATAACATTTACAGAGAAGAGGAGACATTTATGTCATTATGTAAATGCATAACATAAGATAATCTTTCCTTAATTAACATAAATTGCAGACTGAGCAAATTACTAATTCAGTGTAAATGAGTTGGCTGCATAACTGGTTACTTGACATTCATTTATTTTGCACATGTTTAATTTGATTTTATTTTTGGTTAAGAATAAAATGCATGAAATTTAAAAATTTTAAACAAATCCTTTAGGAAACAATTGGCTTCTTAGAAATTATAATGAAAAGGTAAAATAGCCATAAATGAAAGACACAACCTTAAAGAAGTACCAGTGATTCAAATTTTGATTAAAATGAGGCCATGTCTTCTGAAGTATATATTTCATTAAAATTTCTCTTGTTTAGCCAAATTTCCAATTATTAAATGAACTCAATCTCAATTTTTATCCTTGACCCATAATTAGCTTTAAAGGTGATTACCATTTTATCAGATTGTTAGTGGCTACCATAATTATTACAACATGCATTTGTGATTTATCAGAATCTGACATTTATTGGTACTTTTACCCTCTTTCCCCCAAAATGCTTGAACCTCAGAAGAGTAACAGTATTTTATCTCTTCTAACAAATACGCTATTGTTATGTATCTTTCACCATATTTAAAACCCAAAAGTCATTATTATCACTATTCATGGTATAAATACTCATTTTGATTTACCCAAATGTTTACCTCTCATTGCTTTCCCTTCTACCTGCATTTCCAATTGGGATCATTTTTCTTTTCTACCTAGAAAAATATTCTGTAGTATTCCCTTTAGTGCAGATGTACAAGTGACTAATCTTCAGTTTTTGTTTGTCTGAAAATGTCTTTATATCCCCTTTGTTATTGACGAATATTTTCATTGAGTATGGACTTCTAGTTTGGTACTTGCTTACTTTTAGTGCCTTATAGTTATCATTGTCTTCTAGCTTCCATTGTTCCTGTTGAGAAGTTAGCTGTTAGCTCTTAGCCTAATTACAAGACCAGTGCTCTAACCCCTGAGCTATGGAGCCCCTTAGCCTAATTACTATCACTTTGAAAGCAATCTCTCTTCTTTTCCTCTGGCTGCTTCTTCCACATCCCTGGCTGATTTCTTATTTTCTTTCTCTTTAGCTTCCTTTTCATAAGTTTTTCTGTCATGAACCTACCTGTGGATTTCTTTTAGTTTAACCCGTTTAGAAATTGTAGGGATTCTTGAATTTTTAATTTATCTTTCATTAGTTTTTGGATAAGTCTCAGCTTATCTCTTCAGATACTGTCTCTTCTTAGTCCATCTTGTCTTCTTCTGAGATTCAATTATCTTTATGGTTTTATTTTTCCACACTTTATCCTCTACCTTTCACGTATAATTTTCTTGTGCTTCATTCTCAACAGTTTCTTTTATTCTGATGTGTCTAATTGGAATCTTAATTCCACCTATTCATTTCCAGGATTCTTTTTGGTAACACTTTCGAGTTGTTGTTGTTGTTGCTTTGGTTTTTGGTGTTTTTTTCTTCTTTTTTAGAGAAAGAGGGAACTGGGGAGAGGTAGAGGGAGATGGAGAGAGAGAATCTGAAGCAGACTCCATGCCCAGCATGGAGCCCAATGTGGGGCTGGATCTCACAACCCTGAGATCATGACCTGATCTGAAATCAAGAGTCAGACACTTAAATGACTGAGCCATCAGGTGCCCCTTGAATCTTTCATATTCTATATCCTCAAAAACTCTCAATCTTGTCTTTTACCTGCTTGACCATGGTAAACCTATTTATTTTAATATTTTTATTATTTAATATTTCATTATTTTTTGACATTTTAATATTTAACATTTGTTCAATATCTATTTATGATAATGCTAATGGACTCTGCTTGCCTATTTCTATTATCTATAGTTTCTGCTGGTTCTCAATTATATTCTCATGTCTCTTTGGGTTCCTGGTTACTTTTTATTGTGTGCTAGACATTGCACTGGATAATACTTACAGAAATAATTTGATGCTTTGGATAATATTACAACACTGCATGGTTTTATTTTCCTTCTGCCAATCTCTGGGAAATGAAATCTGGAATAAACTTAATCAAATTCTGGAGATTGAGATGATAGAAAACCTAGTCCCAGTGATGACTAGTTTCCCCAGGGTTCAGCCCTTTGAGATTCCAGCCTGAACATGGGTAGAGGTTTACCATGACTACTCTTCCCTTCCAGATCTTGGACTCCAACTTTTATCATCCTAGCTCCAATTAATAGCCTATAGATATTAAATGAAATGATCAGACTCTTGGTTTCTCTTCTTTAATTGGCAAATGTCTCCAGAAGAAAAGTCACTATCAATGACAAATATACTTTTTTGGATTTTCAGCTTCTCTCAAATATTGCTCTGAAAGTCCTTCTGACTTTTTATATCTTTAAGAAAAAAATTTTTTTTAGTTTTTTTTTCTCTATTTTTGTTTGATTGTTTTGGCCTTTTCCCAGTAGCTGGAGTTGTCCTCAGCAGGAGAATTAGCTCAAATTACTTAGTTGCTAATTACTAGAGGTAGAAGTTGATCTGGTAGTTGGATATTTTAGATAGCTAAAGATAAATACATAAGTTTTGGAGATTGCCAACCGTCACCTCATCCTCAATCTAATATATTTCCCTAGAGACTGCCAATTACTCAGGAACGGAAGTTGATTTAGAACCATCGAGACTGTGATTCTGCTCTAGAATGGACACATTGGGAGTATTGGGAGTAGAATGTCAATTCTCATGAGGACTATGGAATTGGGTATTCTGTACTATCTATACGCTTGACTGACATTCTTTAGATTCAACTTGACTGCTAGACATGCATAGACTTTGCCTACATGTTTGCCTCATAAAATTAAAGCCTAATTAGCTTGTTGATTTACACAGGGGATTCTCTGAAACTAGTGGTTCACTATATGACATGAAAAGGAAACTAAAAAAGAAAACTATGGAGGATGATAAATGGCTGATAATCTAAGAAAAGAACAAAGAACGTTCTTTAGTTGTAAAAGGACAGATCTTATTTAAAGGTAAAGAAAAAATTGTGTACAACAGGGGCTAGGAATTAGTATTGGTTTCCAAATTTATGGAATTTTCATCTCTGAAAATCCTTAAATACAAGAGATTCACATCCATGTAAATGGTTTTAGGAGTCTCACATGAAGGTTTGGAGAAACTTTAAAAGTTTTAAAAACTGTTTCCTGAAGAATTTACTTTAAAAAATAAGACTGTAACACAGAGAAAATAGTTCTAAGCAGGACATTTGTAACAATAAGTTGATATAACCTGAAGAAATAAGAAAAAACTCAAATAAATAATCTAAGCTTAAATCTAAAGAAACTAGAAAAAGAACAACAACAACAACAACAACAAAGCCCAAGGCTAGTAGAAGGAAGGACATAATAAAAATCAGAGCAGAAATAAATGAAATAGAGACTTAAAAAAATAGAAAAGATCAATGTAACCAAGAGCTGATTTTTTGAAAAGATAAACAAATTGATAAACCTTCAGGCAGACTCATCAAGAAGGATGAGACAAATAAATAAAATGATAAATGAAAGAGGAGAAATAACCAACACCACAGAAGCACAAAAAAAAAATCATAAGAATACTACAAAAAATTATATACCAACAGATTGGACAACCTAGAAGAAATGGGCCAATTCCTAGAAACACATGATCTTTCAAAACTGAATCAGGAAGAAATAGGAAATCTGAACAGACCTATTACTAGTGACAAAATTGAATTGTAATTAAAAAACTAATCAAATTGTAATAAAAAAAAAAACTACAAACAAAAGCCCAGGACTGAATGGATTCACAAGTAAATTTTATCAAACATTTAGTAAAGTAAATTTTATCAAACAAGTAAAGTAAATTTTATCAAACATTTATCCTCTTCAAACTATTCCAAAAAACAGAAAAGGAAGGAAAACATCCAAATTCATTCTACTAGGCCAGGATTACCCTGATACCAAAACAAGACAAAAGTACTATAAAAAAGAAAATTATAGGCCAATAACTCTGATGAATATAAATGCAAAGATCCTCAGTTAATTATTAACAAACCATATTCAACAATATGTTAAAAGAATCATTCACCATGATCAAATGAAATTTATTCCAAGGATGCAAAGATGTTTCAATAACCACAAATAAGTCAATGTGATATACCATATTAACAAAATGAAGGATAAAAATCATATGATCATCTCAATAGGTTCAGAAAAAGCATTTGACAAATTTCAACTCTGTTCATGATAAAAACTCTCAACAAAGTGGTTAGAAGAAACATACCTCAACATAATAATGGCTATATATGACAAGCCCATAGCTTACAACCATGGTGAAAAACTGAGAGCTTTTCCTGTAAGGTTAGGAACAAGATGAGGATGTCCACTCTCAACAATTTTATTCAACATAGTACCAGAATTTCTAGCCATAGCAATAGACGAGAAAAAGAAATAAAAGGCATTCAAATGGGGAAGGAAGAAGTAAAACGGCCACTATTTGCAGATGACATAATACTACACACAGAAAACTCTAAAGACTCCACCAAGGAACTATGAAAATGAATGATTCAGTGAAGTTGTAGGATACAAAATCGATACACAGAAATCTGTTGCATTTCCACATATTAATAATGAAGCAGCAGAGGGAGAAATTAAAAAAATATTCTGTTTACAACAGCACCAAATAGAATAAAATACCTAGGAATAAACTTAACCAGGGAGGTGAAAGACCTGTACTCTAAAAACTGTAAAAGATGAAAAGATATGAAGAAAAAAATTGAAGATGACACAAATGGAAAGATGCTCCATGCTCATGAATTGAAAGAATTATTGTTAAAACACCCATACTACCCAAAGCAATCTACAGATTTGATGCAATCCCTATTAAATTACCAATAGCATTTTTCATAGAACTAGAACAAATAATACTAAAATTTGTGTGGAACCACAAAGACCTTGATTAGCCAAAGCAATCTTGAAAAAGAAAAACAAAGTTGGAGACTGAAACCGTGAGCCCGGGAGCGCTCGCACAACCTGATGAAAACCGGAGCTCCGGAGCGCACGTGTGAACCACACTGAAACAGGGAGCTCGGGAGCGCGCGGGAACAGGGGGCAGCTGGTGGTGTTAGAAGCACAAAGGACAGAGATGTGCTGGCCTTGGAAGTGAGGGCTGGGACACAGGCTGTGAGGCGCACATCCCGGGACGCTCAGGGTTTTTAGCAGCACCAACAGAAATAGTGTTAAAGTGGCCAGGAGAGCTCAGTGGAGAGCGGACTGCGATCTCTCTGTTCTGAGACAGAGGCTAGGATACGGCCACTGCTGCTCTGACTCTCAGAAGAGCCACAGAAAACCACCAGGGAAAGCCTCAAGAGAACAAAAGCCCGGAAATACCGGCTCACAGTGTGTCCATCCCCATCCCCCCTCACAGGGGACAGGGAGACTCTACCCAAACAGGGTTGCCTGAGTATCGGCGCGGGAGGCCCCTCTGCCAGAAGGCAGGCTGAAAAATCAAGAAGCCCACATCCCTAAGATCCCTATAAAACAAGTGCACACTGCCTGGGTCCTGGTCAATAATTTGGGCTCTGGGCATCCCCACAACCTCTCCTCATCAGAATGACGAGGAGGAGAAATCCCCCCCACCCAAGCAAAGAAAAGATAATAAGTCTGTGGCCTCTGCCACAGAACTGATGGATATGGATATAACCAAATTGTTAGAAATGGAGTTCAGAGTAACAATGGTCAAGATGATGTGTAGGCTGGAAAAAAATATTAATGAAAATATTAACGAGAATATAGAATCTCTAAGGGTGGAAATGAGAGCGAATCTGGCAGAAATTAAAAATGCTATGAATCAAATGCAGTCAAAACTAGACGCTCTGACAGCCGGGGTAAATGAGGCAGAAGAACGAATTAGTGAAGTGGAGGATGGGATGGTAGAAGAGAAAGTTAAAACAGAAACTTGACTCAAAAAAATCCAATCTCAAGAATGTAGATTACGGGAGATTACTGACTCAATGAAATGTTCCAATGTCAGAATCATCAGCATCCCTGAGGGGGTGGAGAAAGAGAGAGGTCTAGAAGAGATATTTGAACAAATTATAGCTGAAACTTCCCTAATCTGGCAAAGGAAACTAGCATTCATGTCCAAGAGGCAGAGAGGACCCCTCCCAAGGTCAATGAGAACAGACCTACACCACATCATGTCATAGTGCAATTCGCAAATATTAGATCCAAGGATACAGTATTGAAAGCAGCCAGGGGGAAGAAAATCCTTACATACAGAGGGAAAAATATCAGAATAATGTTAGACCTGTCTACAGAGACCTGGCAGGCTAGGAAGGGTTGGCAGAGTATTTTCAAAGCTCTATCTGAGAAGAACATGCAGCCAAGGATCCTTTATCCAGCAAGGCTGTCATTCAGAATCGATGGAGAGATAAGGACCTTCCAGGATCAGCAGAAACTCAAGGAATTCGTAACCACCAAGCCAGCCCTACATGAGATATTAAGAGGAGTTCTATAAAAGTAAAAAGGCCCCAAGAGTGATACAGAACAGAAATTTACAATCTACAGAAACAAAGACTTCACAGGAAACATGACATCATTAAAATCATATCTCTCAATAATCACTCTCAATGTGAATGGCCTAAATGCTCCCATAAAACACCACAGGGTTGCAGATTGGATAAAAAGACATGACTCATCCATTTGCTGTCTACAAGAGACTCATTTTGAACCTAAAGATACATCCAGACTGAAAGTGAAGGGATGGAAAACCATTTTTCATGCCAATGGACCTCAAAAGAAAGCTGGAGTAGCACTTCTCATATCAGACAGATTAGATTTTAAACTAAAGACTGTTGTTAGAGATACAGAAGGACGCTATATTATTCTTAAAGGATGTATCCAACAAGTGGATATGACAATTATAAATATCTATGCCCTCAACAGGGGAGCAGCTAGATACACAAGCCAACTCTTAACCAGAATAAAAAGACATATAGATAATAATACATTAATAGTAGGGGACCTCAACACTCCACTCTCAGCAATCAGATCACCTAAGCAGAAAATCAACAAATCAACAAGAGCTTTGAATGACATACTGGACCAGATGGACCTCATAGATATATATAGAACATTACATCCCAGAACAACAGAATACTCATTCTTTTTGAATGCACATGGAACTTTCTCAGAATAGACCATATACTGGGTCACAAAACAGGTCTCAACCAATACAAAAAGACTATTCCCTGCATATTCTCAGACCACAATGCTTTGAAACTGGAACTCAATCACAAGGAAAAATTTGGAAGAAACTCAAACACTTGGAAACTAAGAACCATCCTGCTCAAGAATGATTGGGTAAACCAGGAAATTAAAAATCAGTTTAAACAATTTTTGGAGACCAATGAAAATGAAAACACATTGGTCCAAAACCTATGGGACACTGCAAAGGCAGTCCTAAGGGGAAAATACATAGCCATCCAAGCCTCACTCAAAAGAATAGAAAAATCTAAAATGCAGTTTTTATATTCTCACCTCAAGAAGCTGAAGCTGGAACAGAAGAACAGGCCTAACCAATGCATGAGAAGGCAGGTGATCAAGATTAGAGCAGAGATCAATGAATTAGAAACCAGGAGCACAGTAGAGCAGATCAACAGAACTAGAAGCTGGTTCTTTGAAAGAATAAATAAGATCGATAAGTCACTGGCCAGACTTATTCAAAAGAATAGAGAAAGGACCCAAATTAATAAAATTATGAATGAAAGGGGAGAGATCACAACCAACACCAATGAAATAGGAAGGATCATTAGAAACTTTTATCAACAGCTTTATGCCAATAAATTAAACAACTGGAAAAAATGGATGCCTTCCTGGAAACCTATAAACTACCAAGATTGAAACAGGAAGAAATTGATTATTTAAACAGACCAATTAATTATGAAGAGATTGAAGCAGTGACCAAAAACCTCCCAAAAAACAAGAGTCCAGGGCCTGACGAATTCCCAGGGGAATTCTACCAAACATTCAAAGAAGAAATAATACCTATTCTCCTGAAGCTGTTTCAAAAAATAGAAAGAGAACTACCAAACTCATTCTATGAGGCCAGTATTTCCTTGATCCCCCAACCAGACAAAGACCCCATCAAAAAGGAGAATTACAGACCAATATCCCTGATGAACATGGACGCCAAAATTCTCAACAAGATCCTAGCTAATAGGATCCAACAGTACATTAAAAGGATTATCTATCAAGACCAAGTGGGATTCATCCCTGGGATGCAAGGGTGGTTCAATATTCACAAATCAATCAGTGTGACAGATCATATCAACAAGAAAAGACTCAGGAACCATATGATCGTCTCAATTGATGCAGAAAAAGCATTTGACAAAATACAGCATCCTTTCCTGATTAAAACCCTTCAGAGTGTAGGGATAGAGGGTACATTCCTCATTTCATAAAAACCATCTATGATAAGCCTACAGCGAATATCGTTCTCAATGGGGAAAAGCTGAAAGCCTTTCCCTTAAGATCAGGAACACGACAAGGATGACCACTCTCACCATTATTATTCAACATAGTACTAGAAGTCCTTGCAACGGCAATCAGACAATAAAAAGGGATAAAAGGTATCCAAATCAGCAAAGAAGAAGTCAAACTGTCTCTCTTCGCAGATGACATGATACTCTATATGGAAAACCCAAAAGACTCCACCCCCAAACTACTAGAACTTATAGAGCAATTCAGTAATGTGGTGGGATACAAAATCAATGCTCAGAAATCAGTTGCATTTCTATACACAAACAATGAGACTGAAGAAAGAGAAATGAGGGAATCCATTCCATTTACAATAGCACCAAAAATCATACGTTATCTTGGAATTAACTTAACCAGAGACGTAAAGGATGTATATTCTAGAAACTACAAATCACTCTTGAAAGACATTGAAGGAGTCACAAAAAGATGGAAAAATATTCCATGCTCATGGATCGGAAGAATAAACATAGTTAAAATGTCTATGCTACCCAGAGCAATATACACTTTTAATGCCATCCCAGTCAAAATACCAATGACATTTTTCAAAGAACTGGAACAAACAGCCCTTAAATTTGTGTGGAACCAGAAAAGGCCCCAAATCGCCAAGGAATTGTTGAAAAGGAAAAACAAAGCTGGAGGCATCACAATGCCAGATTTTGAGCTGTACTACAAAGCTGTGATCACAAAGACAGCATGGTACTGGCACAAAAACAGATACATAGACCAATGGAACAGAATAGAGAACCCAGAAATGGACCCTCAGCTCTTTGGGCAACTAATCTTTGACAAAGCAGGGAAAAACATCCAGTGGAAAAAAGACAGTCTCTTCAATAACTGGTGCTGGGAAAATTGGACAGCTACATGCAAAAGAATGAAACTTGACCACTCTCTCACACCATACACAAAGATAAACTCCGAATGGATGAAAGACCTCGATGTGAGACAGGAATCCATCAAAATCCTAGAGGAGAACATAGGCTGCAACCTCTTTGACATCGGCCGCAGCAACTTTTTTCATGACGCATCTCCAAAGGAAAGAGAAACAAAAGAAAAAATGAACTTGTGGGACTTCATCAAGATAAAAACTTCTGCACAGCCAAGGAAACAGTCAAAAAAACTGAGAGGCAGCCTACAGAATGGGAGAATATATTTGCAAATGACACGACAGATAAAAGACTAGTATCTAAGATCTACAAAGAATTTCTCAAACTCAATACATGGGAAACAAATAATCAAATCAAAAAATGGGCAGAAGATATGAACAGACACTTTTCCAACGAAGACATACGAATGGCTAACAGACACATGAAAAAATGTTCAAAATCATTATCCATCAGGGAAATTCAAATCAAAACCACATTGAGATACCACCTTACACCAGTTAGAATGGCAAAAATTAACAAGGCAAGAAACAACAAATGTTGGAGAGGATGCGGAGAAAGGGGATCCCTCCTATATTGTTGGTGGGAATGCAAGTTGGTACAGCCACTCTGGAAAACAGTGTGGAGGTCCCTTAAAAAGTTAAAAATTGAGCTACCCTATGATCCAGCCATTGCACTACTGGGTATTTACCCCAAAGATACAGACGTAGTGAAGAGAAGGGCCATATGCACCCCAATGTTCATAGCAGCTTTGTCCACAATAGCTAAATTGTGGAAGGAGCCGAGATGCCCTTCAACAGATGACTGGATTAAGAAGATGTGGTCCATATATACAATGGAATATTACTCAGCCATCAGAAAGAATGATTATCCAACATTTGCAGCAACATGGACGGGACTGGAGGAGATTACGCTAAGTGAAATAAGTCAAGCAGAGAAAGACAATTATCATATGGTTTCACTCACTTATGGAACATGAGAAATAGGAAGATCGGTAGGAGAAGGAAGGGAAGAGCAAAGGGGGGAGGGTAAACAGAAGGGGGAATGAACCATGAGAGACTGTGGACTCTGGGAAACAAACTGAGGGCTTCAGAGGGGAGGAGGGTGGGAGATTGGGATAGGCCGGTGATAGGTATTAAGGAGGCACATATTGCATGGTGCACTGGGTGTTATATGCAAATAATGAATCACGGAACACTACATCAAGAACGGGGGATATACTGTATGGTGACTAACATAACATAATAAAAAATCATAAAAAAAAGAATTACATAAAAAAAAGAAAAAAAAAAACAAAGTTGGATGTACTGCAATCCCAGATTTCATATATACCACAAAGCTATAGTAATCAAAACAGTATGGTATTAGCACAAAAGTAGACACATGGATCAAAGATCAGAATAGAGAGCACAGAAATAAATCCATACTTATATGGTCAATTGACTTATATGGTCAATTAATCTATGAAAAAGGAGGCAAGAATATACACTGGGGAAATGACAGTCTCTTCAACAAATGGTGTTGGGAAAATTGGACAGCTACTACAAAAGAATGAAACTGCACCACTTTCTCATACCATGCACAAAAATAAACCAAAAATAGCTTAAAGAACTAAATGTGAAAAAAAAGACATAAATGTGAGACCTGAAACCATAAAACTCCTAGAAGAAAACATAGGCAGTAGTTTCTTTTTCTTTGACACTGACTTTAACAATATTTTTCTAGATATGTCTCCTCAGACAAGGAAACAAACCAAAAATAAACTATTGGAACTACACCAAAATAAAAATCTTTTGCACAGTGAAGGAAACCATCAACCAAATGAAAAAGCAACCTACCAAATGGGAGAAGGTATTTGCAGATAATATATTGATAAGGGGTTTATATTGAAAATATATAAAGAATATATACAACTCTACACCGAAAAAAAAAAAAATGGCTAGAGAACCTGAACACTTTTCCAAAGAAGACATACTGATGGCTGACAAATGAAAAAATATTCAACATCACTCATCATCAGGGAAATGCAAATCAAAACCACAATGAGATATCACTTTACAGCCATCAGAATGGCTAGAACCAAAAACAAGAAAGAATGAGTGTTGGCAAGGATGTGGAGAGAAAAGAACCCTCATGCAATGTTGGTGGGAATGTGAATTGGCACAGCCACTGTGGAAAACAGTATGGAGATTCCTCAAAAAGTTAAAAATAGAAATACCATATGATCTAGTAATTGCTCTACTAGGTATTTTACTCAAGAAAATGAAAATACTAATTTGAAAGGATATATGTACCTCTATGTTTACAGCAGCATTATTTATAATAGCAAAGATACAGAAACAACCCAAGTGTCCTTTGATAGATGAATGAATAAAGAAGGCGTGATACACGCAAACACATACACGCAGACACACACAGATACACACACACTGAAATATTACTTGGCCATTAAGAAGGATGAGATCTGGCCATTTGTGACAATATGGACAGACCTAGAGGGCATTATGCTAAGTGAAATAAGTCAGACAGAAAAGGACAAATACCATATGATTTCACCTATACGTGAACTGTAAAAGAACAAGCAAGCAAACAAAAAAAAAAAAAGTATAAACAGACCCCATAAATACAGAGAACACAATGGTGGTTGCCAGATGAAATGGGGGTAGATGGCTGAGTAAAACAGGTGAAGGGGAGTGGGAAACACAGGCTTCCAGTTATGGATAGAATAAATCACAGAAATAAAAGGTACAACATAAGGAATATTGTCAATGATACTATAATTATGTTGTATGACAGATGACAATTACACTTGCAGTGAGCATAGCATAATGTATAGACTTGTCCAATCAATACGTTGTACACCTGAAACTAATGTAACATGATATGTCAACTTTGCTTGCATAAAAAAGCCACAAAATAATTTTTTCAAAATAGTCAAGCTCATATAGAACAAAGGAGTGATAGAATTGATGTATCAACTTTTTGAACCCCTCATGAACTAACAGATCAAAGCATTGAATGCCAATTATTGATTTTATCCTAAAAAGAGAATCAACCAGACATTGGCTGTCTCCTGATTGAAGTATACAATGCCACTCATAAAGTAGCCTAGGTAAATAAAATTGAACCTGAATCTGATCAAGCCTCCAGACAAAACAACTAGATTACAAGAAGTATAAATTACACTGTCAAAATTAGCAATTTCAGATAGAATTTGTTTCTCTGAAAAAGTGTACATTTAGTTCAGGGAAGGGATTGGGCACCTGCTTGAAACCTATACCTACTGCTTGGACCAATCTCTTCAAACAAGGGACCGGAGTGTTACAATTGCACGTGTATCATGTGTGCATTCTGTAGCCAGGGATGGTGGTGCTAAAATGTTCGGCAGCTATACCAGGACTTGGTAGGAAGTGGAGGGGCAGTCCCTCAAAGGAGATAAGGAAGAAAACAGGAGATGTCTACCACAAACAATATGGTGGAAAAACAAACCTTTTTATGTATACTACCTTATTATATGATGCAAGTGAGTAAAGGGAGAATTACTCAGTGATTTATCTGGAATAGTTGCTTAGCAGTTTGAGAAAGAGTCATTATTTCTGACCAAACACCAAAATGAACTGTGGAGATCAGAGTTAATGGTGGAAATAATCAAACCATAGGAATCTAAAAAGAAGTATGTTGGAACATTTTTCTGAACTCTCAATAGGAAAGTCAAGGAATATGCCACAAAATATTACATGTTCTTTTTTCTCTCTCCTCTTAACTGACTTAAAAAAAATGTGCATATATACATACACAATTGTTTTTAAATATATATGCACCTATAATGTATAGAAATGTTATATATTTGTCAATATATTTGTGAAATAAACTCTCACATTCACAATTAATTCACTTCCTGCAAGGATGCCAAAACAATTCAATAGGGAAAGAATAGTCTTTTCAGCAAATGATGCTGGGACAACTGGACAGTCATATGCAGAAGAATTATTTTGGAACCCTACCTCACACCACATAAAGTCAAATGGATGACAGACCTAAGTGTAAGAGCTAAAATAATACAGTTTTAGAAAAAAAAAAATAGGAGTATATCTTCATGACATCGGATTCAGCAATGTTGTCTTAGATATGACACCACAAGGGATGCCTGGGTGGCCCAGTCAGTTAAGTGTCTGCCTTTGTTCGGCTCAGGTCATGATCCCAGTGTTCTGGAATCAAGTCCCACATCAGGCTCTTTGCTCAGCGGGGAGCCTGCTTCTTCCTCTGCCTGCTCCACCTGCCACTCCCCCTGTTTGTGCTGTTTCTCTCTCTCTCTGACAAATAAGTAAATCTTTACAAAAAGAAAAAAAAACCAATATTACAAAATGGGAATCAATTCACCTATCATCAAGGGAACATAAGTATATATGAAGAAAGTAACTTGTTTTAGGAGCCAGAACAGAAGACCAGGGACTTGGAGTCTGTAATCAGAATTCCTTGATCTCTGGGGAATAATCTCTACGGACGGACCTGAACCAAGGCTCTTCTTTGAGGTCCTCGTGCATCATCATGTGTAGATGTCACTACAGTCACTAGCTAGTGCCCAAAATTGTTTACTGCTTCATACTGAGGGCTTTGTATCAGGAAGAGGTTTTTTCATAGAAGAGAATTTAGATAATTTTGCATTAACAAAGACTGGGAATTATTTTCATTGAGAACACTGGTATGCTACATGATTCAACATAAAATTTTATTAAAAATTTTGTAAAACAACAGTGTCTAGACATTCCTATACTCTGGCAACCCACCTCTATTTTCCCAGATAAAATTACCACTTAAATATCTTTTCATTTATTTCATCTACAGTATTTTCATGGAGATTATTAGGAATGACAAAACAGTAGCTGAAAGTAGGCTTTGACAGGAGGGCTAAGCACATTGTAAAGTTTGTACTCTGATGTAGTTTCCACTGGCTTCCTGATTCCCTTTCCCTCCTTTTACTGTGTAAACCTCCTTTGCCTTACATCCATTGTAGGTTTTATGCTCTCTGTTTTAAAGGAGAAACTCTGATAAATGAATTCATATTAAGATGTCAGTGACCTGAAGATGTCCCTCCAGAATTGTTTTTTTAAAAAAGCAGTCCCGGGGTGCCTGAGTGGCTCAGTCAGTTGAGCGTCTAACTCTTGATTTTGTCTCAGGTCATGATCTCAGGGTCGTGAGATCAAGCCCCAAGTCAGCCTCTGCACTGAGCAAGGAGACTGTTGAGGTTCTCTCTCTCCCTTTCTCCGCCTCTCCCCCTGCTTGCTCTCTCTCTCTCTCTCAAAATAAATAAATAATAAAACATTTAAAAAGCAGTTTCCTCCCAAGGGAAAAAAAATATTACTCTAGATTTATGTGGGGAACATGTTTAGAGTAAAATCTCGGCATATAATAGTTCTGCTAAGCCAATTACTTTGTCACTCAGCATGACAAAAGAATTGCAATTAAACAATAAACCCAACTATTTAATGTTTATTTTGATATAGCTGTCAAGTACTTAACTAAGAAAATACCATCAGTCTAGAAATAAATACAGCACAGAGATACGGTTAAAAGTAGAAAGAAAGTGCATTGGCAACGCTTTTTCCACTTAGCAGTCAAGACCAAGGTAAACAGGGAAAGGAGCATCATCAATAGGTGAAGAGAGTTTCTTCACACTTATTTATTAAGAAGGGAATTGAAGACAATGTTGAATTTCTCCTGAAAATCAAAGCAGTCAAATCACACAGAGTCGATCTCCAGAGAAAATAAATTAGGTTAGTGATCTGTGTTTTCCAATCTGGTGTGTGAAGTGGTTTCATACTCTGGTTTTATTCTGAATGTCCATGATTACCAAAAAATTTTGAACACCTTTTCACATACTTATGAGCCATGTCTGCTACATCTCAGCAAAATTTCTGGTTATGTCTGTTGACATCTTTCTATTGGAGTATTTGTTTTTTTCTTATTGAGTCACAGGAATTATTTAAATATTTTGGATAAATCCTTTGTTGATTTCATGTGTTGCAATTACCTTCTCCCAGCTTATGGTTTATCTTTTCACTCTCTTAATGGTATCTTTTGATGAACTGAAGTTCTAAACTTGAATATAGTCTGTTCATTGTTTTTTCTACTTTTCTGTCTTAAGAAAACTTTCCCTACCATAATGCAATTAAGATATTATCCAATATTGTCTTCTAAAATTTGATTGTATTGTTGGGGCACCTGGGTGGCTCAGTTGGTTAAGTGTCTGCCTTCAGCTCAGGTCATGATCCCAGGGTCCCGGGATCCAGCCCAGCATGAGGTTCCCTGCTCAGCGGAGGGCCTGCTTCTCCCTCTCCCTCTGCCTGCCACTCTGCCTACTTGTGCTCTCTCTATATCTCTGTCAAATAAATAAGTAAAAATGTTAAAAATAAATAAATAAAAATAAAATAAAATTTGTATTGTTTTTCTATTAGGTCTGTAATCCATCTTTTTTGAATGTATGGTGAGAGGTAAGGCATGCAATTTCATTCCCCCTTCTATGGTTTATAGAAAGGCAATATATTAATATTGATGTATCTAGCAACTTGCTAAGTTTTTGAAATTATTCTAATGATTAATCCCTAGATGTTAGGTTTTTATGTGGACAATCATATCTTGTCACCTGCAAAAAAAAATTGACTTTTGTTTCTTCTTTTTCATCTCTATTCTTTTTCTTTCTGCTTTTCTATTTACCTGGAATATTCAGTACACTATTGAATAGCAATAGTTATTGTGGCTATCCTTGCTATTTTCCCAATGCCAAGAGTAGGCTTTCATTGTTTCACAAATAAAATTTGATATGTGATTTTATACATATTTTTTGTCAAATTTCAAATGTTCTCTTTTATTGCTAGCTTTCTAAGAGTTTTATCATGAATAAATGATGTTTCATCCTATGACCTTTCTCCTTTAAATTGTTAAAGGGGTCATTTAAACCTTGTCTTTCTGAAGTTATACCCAATTTTGTAAAGATACATTACTTTTTTTTTTTTTTAGCCGGATTTGACTTGCTGATACTGTGGTTAGGGGTTTTGCACTTCATGAATGATACTGACTTGTAAATTTTTGTCCTCACAATGTCCTTTTAAATTTTTCTTTTCTTCCACTTCATTTGCTCCTTTTTCTAGTTTCTTAAGTGAAAACTTAGGTCATTGATTTCAGAGTTCTTTTCAAATAACATTCAACACTGTCAGGACAGTGTAGTAGGCAATGTTGTTAATAATCAGTAGGTCTTTACTGATGTTTTTTTCTAGTAGTTTCATCAATTTCCAAGAGAGATCTCCAACTATAATTGTGGAGTCGATTTTGTCAACTTTTATTTATGAATTACACATTATGCTAGGTTGCTTGATATTTCCACAGGTCCCTATGGTTCTGTTCTTTTTACTTTTAACCCTTTCCCCTCTCAGCAAACTGAATCACTCCCACTGATCTATCTTCATTGTCTCTGACTCTTTCCTCTGTCATGTCCATCCTGCTATGAAGTCCACCCAGTAAAACTTTAATTTCACATATTGAATTCTTCAACTCTAGAAGTTCCATCTTATTAATGTTTATAGTTTCTATTTCTCTGCAGTGGTTTCCTATTCTTTCATTCCAATCATATTGTCCTTGGCCTCACTGAGCATAGCTATAATCACTGCTTCAAAGCCTTTGACATTTCCAACATCTGGGTGATCTGGGATCTGCTGCTGTTGGTTATTTTTTTCTCCTACATGCCCTTAATTCTTTGAATGTCAAGAAAACATGGGTTGTGTCCTGGATATTGTAAATGTTATGCTGTGGATTCTGGACTCGGCTTCTTTCATATTTCTCCAAAGAGGAATGAAGTTCTCTTTTAGCAGGATACTCATTGGTTAGACTTATACCACAAGCTCTCTCTTGCCTGTAGCCAGGAGAGCTCAAATTCCAGATCACATCTTTTCTTTTAGGGGAACTGCTACGGTTTGCCCTATGTATGTGTTGTTCAGAGGTCGGCCTTGGGCAGAGTGTACACAGAGGAATTTTGGGTCCCCCTTCTTAGGCTCTCTCTTGTCTGGGATTTTGGTCTTAGTCTCTGGAAGCTCTTGTTACTCCAGGTTCTGACCCTTGACTGCTCAGGACAGAGGATGGCTGCTTTTCTTATCAGAATTTGAACTACTCACGTCATACTTCATCTACGCAATCTACCCCTGGGGTCAAGCTGTAAAACAAAACAGGAAATTCACCCCACACTGGTCTTGTCTTTCAAATTTTAACTTCTCCCCAGAGATGCTGCCTTTTGTTCACTCTGCAGAGCTCCCAGGTAGTGGTTAGCTTTTGTTATCTGGTTGAAATTTTGGCCTATTAGAATCTTACTCTTCTGTGCTAGGAGAGAAACTTTTCCACATCTGAAGTTATAAAGTCATGTTTTAAGAAGAGATGTTAGCTAAATAGACACATAAAATTTAGTGACAATTGACAGAAGTAAAACATGCCCTGCAAAGCTATGCTACATTTACTGATGAGAGGGTAAATGTGCTTTTCCCCATCATTGTGACAATGCCACAGCCGGCCAACCTACTCACAGTCTCCTCAGGGTTGTTCCTAAAGGCAAGAAAGACCGTGAAGAAGCTGGGGATGAGTCTGTCATAAGGCTTTCAGATGTCCCTCACAGCATGGCTTATTCTAAATCACTGACTTTGGGTATGGAGAACTAGCTCCTCTGAGACAGCGCAGACCCTCTGGCTTTTTCATGGTCATCATGGTCGCTGAGACAGCTTTGTAACGTTGCAGCAAGAATTTCCCAGAGTAGACATCACTTTAATGGTGCTTTCTAGGTGGCAGGAGTCATTTACCTCAGAGACACTTCAAACGCATTCGTTGCTGTATTTTTGTTTTGAAGGACAGAGGGTGACTTGCCGAAGGCTGTACACATCACTGGTTAATGTGGGGTGCGGGGCAGCCAGGGTCCCTGGGAGTACTGATGGCATGTTCAGAGGCATCTCATGATAGACCGTGTAGGATGTTGGACATATATTTAAATGCCAAACTTGTCAGAAACAGTATTTTTTTTTCACTGTTCCCATGTTTACTAATGAAGAAATCTCAATGAAACTTGGCAAGTCTGAAAATGTTCCATGATCCTTAAACTGGTCTGTACTTCTTGTAATGATACTTATGTGTCAAAGATAATGTGCATGACTGTGAGAGAAGGTTGTGCCCCTTAGATCCCAAATCTTGTGTGTGTGTGTGTGTGTGTGTGTGTGTGTGTGTGTTTAAACAGGCATAGCTTCAGGTCATGTTTAAGTATTTTAAAGCACTATTTTTCAAAATGTGGCCCAAAGAGCTCCTGCATTAAAATCCCCTGTAGTGTTGCGATGTAGGGATAGAGGGAACATACCTCAATATCATAAAAGCCATATATGAAAACCCACAGTGAATATCATCCTCAATGGGGAAAAACTGAGAGCTTTTCCCCTAAGGTCAGGAACATGGCAGGGATGTCCACTCACACCACTGTTGTTCAGCATAGTACTGAAGTCCTAGCCTCTGCAATCGGACAACAACAAAAAAATAAAACGCACCCAAATTAACAAAGAAGTCAAACTTTCACTCTTCATAGATGACATGATAACTCTGTGTAGAAAACCCAAAAACTCCACCAAAAAATTGCTAGAACTGATAGAGGAATTCAGCAAAGTGGCAGTATACAAAATCAATGCACAGAAGTCAGCTGCATTTCTATACACTAACAATGAGGCAGAAGAAAGAGAAATCAAGGAATCAATCCCATTTACAAGTGCCACAAACCATAAAATACCTGGGAATAAACCTAAGCGAGGAGGTAAAGTATCTGTACTCTGAAAACCATAGAACACTTATAAAAGAAATTGAGGAGGACACAAAGAAATGGAAAAACATTCTATGCTCATGGATTGGAAGAACAAATATTGTTAAACTGTCCATGCTTCCCAAAGCAATCTATACATTCAATGCAATCCTTATCAAGATACCATCAACATTTTTCACAGAGCTGGAACAAACAATCCTAAAATTTGTATGGAACCAGAAAAGACCCCAAATAGCCAAAGGAATGTTTAAAAAGAAAACCAAAGCTGGAGGCATCACAATTCTGGACTTCAAGCTATGTTACAAATCTGTAGTCATCAAGACAGCATGGTAATGGCATAAAAACAGACACATAGATCAATGGAACAGAATTGAGAACCCAGAAATGGACCCTCAACTCTATGGTCTGCTAATCTTCAACAAAGCAGGAAAGAATGTCCAATGAAAAAAAAGATAATCTCTTCAACAAATGGTGTTGGGGAAATTGGACAGCCACATACAGAAGAATGAAACTAAAACAATTTCTTACACCATACACAAAAATAAACTCAAAATGGATAAAAGACCTAAATGTGAGACAGGAAGCTATCAACATCCTAGAGAACACAGGCAGCAACCTCTTTGACCTTGGCTGCAACAATTTGCTAGACATGACTCCAAAAGCAAGGGAAACAAATGAACTATTGGGACTTCATCAAGATTAAAAACCTTTGCACAGCAAAGGAAACAGTCAACAAAACTAAAAGGCAACCTACAGAATAGGAGAAGATATTTGCAAATGTTTTATCAGATAAAGGGCTAGTATCCAAAATCTATAAAGAACTTATCAAACTCAACACCCAAAAAACAAAATATCCAGTCAAGAAATGGGCAGAATACATGAACAGGCATTTCTCCAAAGAAGACATACAAATGGCCAACAGACACATAAAAAAATGCTCCACATCACTCGGCATCAGGAAAAAACAAATCAAAACCACAATAAGATACTACCTCACACCAGTCAGAATTGCAAAAATTAACCACTCAAGAAACAACAAATGTTGGTGAAGATGCGGAGAAAGGGGAATCCTCTTACACTCTTGGTAGGAATGCAAGCTGGTGCAGCCACTCCGGAAAACAGTATGGAGGTTCTTCAAAAAGTTGAAAATAGAGCTAAGCTATGACCCAGCAATTGCACTATCGGGTATTTACCCCAAAGATACTAATGTAGTGACCCAAAGGGGCACCTGCACATCAATGTTTATAGCAGCAATGTCCACAATAGCCAAACTATGGAAAGAGCCCAAATGTCCATCAACAGATGAATGGATAAAGAAGATGTGATATATAGATAAAGATATAGATATAAAATAAATACCATATATAACGGAATATTTTATATATATAAAAAATATACCATATATAATGGAATATTATATATATATAATGGAATATTACACAGCCATCAAAAAATGAAATCTTGCCATTTGCAACAACATGGATGGAACTAGAGGGTATTATGCTAAGCGGAATAAGTCAGTCAGAGAAAGACAAACACCATATGATTTCACTCAAATGTGGAATTTAAGAAACAAAACAGATGAACATAGGGGAAGGGAAGGAAAAATAAAATAAGATGAAAATAGAGAGGGAGGCAAACCCTAAAAGACGCTGAACTCTAGGAAACAAACCGAGGGTTGCTGAAGGGGAGTCGGGTGGAATGGGGTAACTGGGTAATGCGCATTAAAGGAGGGCATTTGATGTAATTTTTATCAAAACTAAATGTACTTTTATCAAAACTAAATGTATTTTCCAAATTAAATAAATTTAGTGTAAAGAATATCACTTTCATTATCGCAAGTTTCTTTACTACCTGGCTTAATAGAAGTCAGCTGTATTCTAATATCCGTTTCTTTTTTCAATATGTTGTTTTGGTCAAGTATATGAAGAAAATATGGCCTTATGCAGAAATGCAGTTGGAAAAGGAAGACGTATTTTAAAAGCTTTACAGATAACTGAAGATATTCTTCTCTGATACAATACCAATGTTCAACAAGTGATAAAGTTTCTTAAAGATTAGCTACAATGAGTCATCTGAAATCAGTGGTGTTTTCACCCTCTGTTACATTAAAATCCATTGCACTATTTACTGCGCTCTGAGAGGATCTTTTACAAGGTGCATGATTTTGATCTCTCAGACTCCTTGAAGGGTCTCAGGCACCCCAGAGTTCCTTCGACTGCACTTTGAGAACCAACTATATTAACCCTCTACATTCTGCAACTCTTGTTTTTAAAATGTACCAAGTTGTGTTTTCACGGCTGTGAAAGCCAGAGGCTGGTGCGTCCAGGAACCCCCACTGTGGTACATCTTGGACTGGTTACCAGAGGCTCCTTTAAAGAATGGGGAGAGTCACTTTGTGGTTAAGGCACAGCCATCTAGATGAGCTGCAGGGCTGGGTGAGAGGTTGTCAGAAATCCCTAAGTCTGTGCCTAGTAAACTGGTCGCTCTTCTTCATCTGTGTAAGAAAAGCCAATCTGTAACGGTGGATGTTGTGTTAATTCTGCTGTGTGCTTCTAGTTGAATAAAAAGAAAAACATGGTGTGGATGAAAAAAATTATAATAAAATGTATCCAGAATCTTGTTCTTACTCAGGTATGGTGAGGCCCGCTGATCAAGAGATGATTGCCATTGAAAAGACGTTTGGTTACTTACAGTTCCCTAGGAGAAGGAGCACGGCATGCCACACAGGGCCCCAGTAAGCAGTCAGTCAGAAGGCAGAGCAAGGGGGGAGGGGGCACAACAGGCGTGCGCAAAAGCCTTGACTGCAGTTTCCACGGGACGGAATGGATGAGGCAGGGTAAGCAGCTGAACAGGTTCAGGATCAGATAGTTGGAGTAATTTCTGTGGGCTCGAGGCGACAGGTGTGGTCTCTCTGGCTGTCTGCTACCTGGCCCTAAGGTGATTAAGGCCGGAAGATGGTGTCCTGCCCTGCAGGAGCCTAAGGAAAGGAGGCAGATGGGGGTAAGGGCCTGGGATTGGTTGGTTTGCATATCAAAAGTGTGCTTGTCCTTCCCAGGTGAGTAGTTTGCTATCTGTAGGAATTAGCTACCCCTTAGGGGGGGGCAGTCCCTCCTCAAGTCTACAAGGCCCCATGATGTCAAAGCATCAAGAAATACAAAAGGGGTTCCTGGGTAGCTTCCTTGGTTAAAGCATCCGACTCTTGGTTTCGGCTTAGGTGGTGGTCTCGGGGGTCCTGGGATCGAGCCCTACATCGGGCTCCATGATCAGCAAGGAATCTGCTTCAGGATTCTCTCTCTCCTCCTCTGCCCCTCCTACCCCTATGCCTACTGAGTGCTCTCGCTCTCTCTCTCTCTCAAAAAAAAAAAATAATAAATCTTAAAAAAAAGAAATATAAAAAATAATTA
The DNA here is from genome assembly GCF_024610735.1 of Ursus americanus. Classification (NCBI taxonomy): domain Eukaryota; kingdom Metazoa; phylum Chordata; class Mammalia; order Carnivora; family Ursidae; genus Ursus; species Ursus americanus. The sequence goes on along the minus strand of NC_142127.1, from coordinate 33,022,239 downwards.
CACCCAATACTAACATAACATTGTGTATCAACTACACTTCAATAAAAGTGAATAAAAATACGATCAATACACCTTTCAGGTTGGTTTACTTTCCCATAGTATACCAGATATATTCTGACCCCACCCCTTTTCTTAATCCTATTTAACCCCTATATTTGTTTTACCCATTTGTATTTTCTCATCCGTCATGATCAAGATCAAAGCTCCTCTCTACTGTGAAGCCTTCCCTGACAAATAATTTGGTATTTTATCAATCGTACATTCCTCTCCAGCACCACTTGAACTATTGTCCTATGTTGTTATTTAACGTCCCAGAGGCATAAGTTAAACCTCTCCAACTAGATTGCTAATCTCTGAGATCAGCACCCTCATTTTATACAGTTGGCATCTTCCGGACTTACGTCTACCTTTACTGTGTGGACGTAAACCTGCAGCTCCCGCCCCCGCCCCACCCCAGGACTGAGCCTCCATGGTCGTTGCTCTGGCTTGTCTCATCCGGCTTGCCCGTATCTCATTTTCTCTGCTCCTATCTTCTTCCCGGATCTCCTCGCCACGGTCCTTCCCTTTGAACTGGACGGATGCCTATGACCGGTCTTTCGGTGCTGCCCTCGTCTCTACTTCTCGGGTGGTCTGCACTTGTTTCTCAGAGCACATTTGCTCCTGGTCATGCTGGCTCTCGTCCATCTGCTGGGACCTATCCTCACCTCTTCTATGAGTTGTAGGAAGAGTGAAACAGACAGAAGTCTTGGATTATTGTAGATCTTACACAGATGTATGTGGATTTATGGCTTTAAAGCCTTTTAAGTCACACTGTGTTCAGTAATTTGAAATTTTATACATGATTTGTGTCATCAAAAACAATCAATGCTTTAACAAGCCTCTTCTGTGTTCCCCTTCTCCTGTGTCTAAAGAGCTTGAAGATAATTCATGAAAAATATCTAACTACTTTGTTTTCACGGTCTTGTCTGACATGTAATCTTTGCCTAAAGGAGTTGGAAACCCATCTCAACCTTCTTTGATTTAGTTAAATGAGTCTTATTTGAAAGCTTATTCTGAAACAAAGCCTCATAAATGTCATATAACTAACATGAATATTATGGTGGGGTCTTTAGAAGTACATTTTCCTTTCTTTAGCTTTGACTCAAGATCACGGCCTGATCTGTACTACAGTTAGATTAGATGTCGTCAATAAACAGCAACAAAAATTTGTGTGTGTGTGTAGTTTTTCTTCCTTTCTATTTTTTAATTAAATTTATTCATATTCCTTCTTAACGTCTATCTTTCCTTCTAACATCTAAGAAGGTAAGAAGGAACAATCCATATTCCTTCTTAACATCTATCTTTCTTAAGTGATAGCCTTAATCATTTGGCCGGTTTCCAGATAATAGAACCCAATATAGTTTATCACTCTAATGATGTCTTTCTGGATTTTTCAAGAGCATTCTAGTCTTCCTGAGGTACCACATAACTAGAACCATAGATATACTTCCACAGCTTTTAGAGTATGGTTTTATAGAAAAGTAAGTAAAGGTTTTCTGCATTGTTTCTAAATGTCTTTTCTATTTAAAAAATATTAAATATTTTAAACATCTTAAACACCTTAAAGTGTGGAGTGATCCACCACTACATTTGCTTGTCATAGAGTTCAATGTCATTAACATTTATGGCACATCCACTGTGGTCTCCTACCATGTTTACATTTATTTATTATTCAGCTTATTGAATAAAGCAATTTAAGCTAGTATAGTGATAAATAGAAACAGTAAAATGTCTCCCCCCCCAAAAAAAAACTTTTCAATTCTTGCCCCTCTTCTTTTCTTACAGTGATTGCACTGATATCTCTATTACATGCCCTCTTTTATTATACTGATGCTATGATACTTAAAACTTCTTGCTTTATTCCTTGTTTTTTAATTGGGCCTAAAATCTTTATAGATTTCCCTATTTCTAGCCCAATTATTTCAGCTACTGAAGTAGCTACATTGTTTAAAATTTGCTAGTTTATTCTCATATTCACACAATTTCCCTGAATTTCCCTCCCAGATTAGGTGGGGACATGGTGACCCAAGGCTGGGTGAATGTGTGAGGGTAAGACAATCTGATGTCCAGGAAGATCTGAAACACAGACCTGACAGCAAGGATGGAACAAACCTGGCGGAGAGTTGAACTGGTGTGACTGTTTGCTGAATTTGTTTGTTGCTAACTGAAGTGGCGGTTAGAAGGGGCACCGCAGAGCAGAGGATGGTGGGAATGAGGCACAGGCTGGGAATCAGACGCACTGAGTGGAACAAGCTGGTGCATGACAGAAAGCAGGATGGAGGTGCCTAGAAAGACTTTACATAGGGCTCGGGGAGAACCATCGGAGCTTCTCATAGGGTACCTGAGGCCCTATTACATGAATCAAAGTGGTTCAGGACATGGAGAAGGCACAGGTGCATTCATTCAACCCCAAGCTGTTTACACGTCCATCGAGCCAGGTGCAGATGATACAAAGACTATAAGTCTTGTTTTTGGTACATTAGAGAGGTATTATTTGATATAACATAAACCTTTTTCGGTGCAAACAAAACTTAAATCTTTTTAAGGACATCTTGTCTCTACACTTAACCTGGGACCCATAAAATGTCTTATTAAAAATGTGAATATAGGGGTGCGTGGGTGGCTCGGTTGGTTAAGCATCTGCTTTCGGTTTAGATCATGATCCCAGGGTCCTAGGATCAAGTCCCGCATCGGGCTCCCTGCTCAGCAGGGAGTGTGCTTCTCCCTCTGCCTGCCGCTCCCCATGCTTCTGCTCTCTCTCTGTCAAATAAATAAATAAAATCTTTTTTAAAAAATGTGAATATACTTGTAGAAAATATTGTGAATTCCTGCAACAAATGTGGTTTCTTGTTCCTTATATAAATCTTTGAAATGTTTCTTCAATGGACAATTGCCCTTGACTAGAAAGAATAGATAAATTTTGACTAAAGTAAGAACATGACAAGACATTTGGGGAAAGCAATGTAAGCTGTGTGTATGTTGGGTTAGAAGGCATGTATTAATTATGCCTCAAAAAGGGATCTTAGAATTTTGAAGTCGGTTTCCTAAAGCTATTAGTTCACACTTAGTATCCTGGAAGTTACTGGAAACTAAAAATAGAAATATAATCCTACCTGTTAGAAAACCATGTTATGTCTCTACTTGGAATGTTTCACTTCAAATAAGACTACAGTGTTCATGGAAAGGATCAAAAAAGGGAACCCAAACTGGACAGGACACGAAGATAGATTTAAAAAATAATTCTTGTTTATTTTAGAGAACGAAAGACTTAAAAAGTTGGATCTTAGGAAGATATAGCTGAGTACAAATATTGAATAAATTCTGAATACTTGAAATTAGGCTGCATCTTTTAAAGTAAAAACAGCTAAATTTTGGAATAAATGACTATTCCATAGCATTTGTTAATGTGGCTATCTGTTGTATTACAGCAATGTTTTATTTATTTATTTATTTTTAGATTTTTATTTATTTGAGAGAGAGAGAGAGAAAGCGTGTGCACAAGCAGGGGGAGGGGCAGAGGATGAGGGAGAAACCGACTCCCCGCTCAGCAGGGAGCCTGCCTCTGGGCTCCATCCCAGGACCCTGGGATCATGACCTGAGCCGAAGCACCCAGGCGCCCCTACAGCAATGTTTTAAAGCTCAATTGCATGTTGGTATTCTACCTGACATTAGTGCCCTGCCCAGATAACTGTTTTTCTGACTGTACCTCTACAGACACCCATGGAGTTCAATCATCACAGGCCCAATAAACATCGTTGAATGACCAGAACAAAATGAAATTAAGTATAAATAAATAATTTCTTTACATTAAAACTAAAAGGGAGACAGTTCATTGCATTCTCATGATGAAGACTAAGTGAACATTGTTTTTTAAAATAGCACAAACTGGTTTATTGACATTCATTGGCAAAATGAATTAGTCATCAAATACTTTTTATTAAACTCAATGTATTATTCATATGACTTTTAAAGATAAATAGAAAGGGCAATGTTTTTATTTTATTTATTCTGTATTATTATTATTTTTAAGTAATCTCTGTGTCCATGGGGCTCAAATTCACGACCCGAGATCAAGAGTCTCATGCTCCACCAACTGAGCCAGGCAGGCGCACTGAAAGGGCAATGTTTTTAATTTTGGCCAATTTAGTCCCTGAGATTTGTTTTGAAGTTTGCGGCTAGGTTTTATGGTTATTAAGGTCAGCCGACTTGATTCCAGGAATGAGGCAATGTCGCCACCTACTGTGCAAGCATGATAATGATAAAGGGAAAAATGAGTAACTTTACGAAGTAAATATTAAGCTAATTTTTGGTGTAATTTTATTACACCGTTCTTCAGTTGTTTTGCCAGTAAGGTGAATTACTGAGAATCAACTAATTGTTCTAGGAGTCTTATCACACTAGGTCTTTGTAGCTGTGGACTTCTAAGGTAAACTTCCTCTCAGTTTTTTGTTTTTGTGGGGTTTTTTTTTGAGTACAGTTGACATATAATGTTACATTAGTTTCAGGTATACAACTTGGTGATGTGACAGGTTTGTACATTATGTAATGTTCTTCACAAGTGTAGCCACCATCTGGCCTGTTACATCACTATTATAATATCATTAACTGTATTCCCTATGCTGTCCCTTTTATTCTCGTGACTTAACTATTATTATTGTATCACCATCAGTTTCTCTCATTGTGTCCATTAACATTTGCTTTATGTATTTAGATGCTCCAGTGTTGGGTGTGTAGATATTTACAATTGCTATATTGTCCTGTCGAATTGATCCCCTTATCATTATGTAATGACTTTGAGTCTTGTTACAGTCTGTTTTTAAGTCTGTTTTGTCTGGTACAGGTATTGCTACCCCAGCTTTTTTTTTTTTTCTTCCATTTGCCTGGTGAATATTTTTCTATCCCTTCACTTTCAGACTGTTCCAGTATGGGCTTTTAGGGTGGAGTGGGAGAGAGTGTGTCTGCAGCTCTTCTGCCCTTTAAAACGGAAGCTTCCTCCCCCTCCCCCCATATCCCAGTGCTACCTGGGCTGGTGTGGGCTTGCGGACCCTGGGCTAGTTGGGGTTACAAGCTCCCTGTGATGACCAGATTTGGGTCATCAAGCATTGGGACCCACCTGTAATGACTTCCAGACCATTATGGTGTTCGGACCCTGCTCTGGAGTGGGTTTTTAAGGTGAGGTGGGAACATAAACTGTGTCGTTTTCCAATCTCTCTGACCTGGAGGGCTTTTGGGCAGCTCCTCCTCTGCTTGGTGAAGTTCTAGTGTTGTCTCTTTTACATACTAGTTGCTCTTTAAACCACTGCTTTTCTTCTGTGCCCAAGGACTGAGAGATCTGTTCCCATCTCTCGGTACTATCCCTCCCCACTGCTGTTCTTAGCATAGGGGGAGGGGGTTCCACTTGGTACTGTGGTTCCTTCTCTCTCGCTGTTCTCTTGCCGTTCTATCTTTGGTTGTTCAGTAGCTGTTCAGTCAGCCCTCAGTTCCTCCTCAGGAGGAATTGTTCTGTTACTAGGTGTAGTTTGGTGTGTTCCATGGAGGAGGTGAGGGCTTCCTATGTTGCTATCTTGGACTGGAACTCCTCAGTATCTTTCTTCAAAACATATACACACATGTACACACACACACACACAATTTCCTGAATTTGTGCATCTTTTTCTCTTCTCCAACCCTTTTAACATGACCTTTTACTGTTATCTTCGTTTCCATTTATCCTTTACCTTTCCATAAGCTGATTTCCAATGTGATCTTTTTTTTAGACTGTCCATACAGTTTCTCTTTTCATTTTGCCAAGGATCCAATCTATCCAATTTGTGAAAGTTTAGTTTGAGATACATCTTTTCAGTCACAATCAGAACAATTACTGACACCAAATTTGTTGGGCTAACTACCCCCATTAGGCAACTAAATACTTTAAATGTGTGCATACGAAAATACTACTGTTGTATTTAGCCAACACTTGGTGTTTCTCTGTCTTTTGCCTATATATTCTCTACAGTTAACCAATCATTTTCATAAATGACCCCTCCCATCTGAATATAACTCATTTGATGGTGGTTATTATATCATTTTCATGCCCCGCATCATCAACCCTTGCCCTACCACTCGTATTTTGCAAACAGTAGGCAACTAATGTTTACTATATAAAATGTGAGACATAAAATGTACCTGAAAGATGCTCTTATCCATTGTGAAGGAGTGGGGGAAATAAAGTAACACAAAGATAGAAAAGAAAAAAGTAATAAGAATTTTATTGGATATTTGTTCTTTTCAGCCAACTACAGGAGAACAGTAGTGAGAACTGGAAGGTGAGAAGAAGGAATTAGCGGGGTACAGGACAAGTAATCAGTCAAACACAAGGCTATTCAAGTGTGTCTTAGCTCAGGCTACTATAACAAAAACCATAGACTGGGTGGTTTATAAACAACAGAAATTTATTGCTCATAGTTCTGGAGGCTGGAAGTCTGGGATCAAGGTGTCAGCATGGCCAGGTTCTGATGAGGATCCCCTTCTGGGTTACAGACCGCCATGTTCTTGTGGTATCCTCAGATGACGAAAAGAGAGTGAGCTAGCTCTCTGGCCTCTTCTCATATGGGCATTAATCTTATTCCTGAGGACTCCACTGTCATGACCTAGTTACTTCTCAAAGGCCCCACCTCCAAGTATCATTCTATTAAGGGTTAGATTTCAAAGTATGAATTTGGGAAGGGGGGCACAAACATTCAGTCCATAATGCAGTATTTATAGTATTCTAAGTAATAGGCTAATTTCTTGGGAGGGGCACAGGATTTAAAAACCACACAGATCCTTATATTGTGCTCTTGGGGAGTTACAACTGTCACACACAATAGGTTAAAAGAACATTATGTGCTACATAGTGCAATGTTGACCATGTGTTCAATAAACGTTTCAGGAAAGTGGAAGGCATGTGGACTGGGACCAACAGGAGAATGTTTCTGCAGAAGATGGGTGTTGAGTCATATCTTAAATTTCCAGATGTGAAACAAAAAGAGGCAAAAGATGAAGATGGGCGAAAGAAGAAAGGATATATTTTTGGAAAGTAAAATACCAAAAAACACAAGTAATACTAACAAAAAACACTTCTATTTCTCCTTCAACTAATTTTCATGATATTGTCTAGTGCTGCTCAAATATACCAGTCACTAGCCACATGTGGCTATTTAAGTTTATATTAATTTAAATGAAATAAAATTTAAAATTCAATTATTTAATTGCACTAGGCAATTTCAAGGGATCAATAGCCACAGTTGGCTGGTGGTTACTGTATCGAAGAGTGCAATATAAGACACATCCATCATTGCAAAAAGTTCTTTTGTAAGTGCTGCAACAAGTGCTATTGGGCACTTACTATATAAGAAACTCTCGTGATCCCATTTAATCTTCGTAGCAAATCTGTGAAGTATATACTTATGGATAAGAAAACCAAGGTTCCTAGAACTTGAAGTATTTTCCTAAAGTAACATAGTAAGTGACAGGGCTGTGACGTGAAGTTTGATCTGACTTCACAAACTGATGCATTAAGCCATGGAAAATAAGGTTCCTGGGTAAGGAAAAGTGAGTTCTTTACCAAAGACAATGACATCCTAGATTGAACTGTTTGTGGCAGGAAAAATCCAGTAGGTTCTTGAATAAGGGAACAAAACCAGAAAAATGGTGTTTCAGGGTAATTAAATGGGTTTATGTGCAGGGCTAGGCTAGTTGATATGATGTTTTTAGAAGAAAAAAAGACCCTTTCTGGGAGAGATGCAAGCTTAAGGGCTTGTGGCTTGATTAACAAAGCAGGAAGTAGATCCCAGCCCCTTTGTATCCCCTACATTTGGTGCCCGTTCTCAACAGGAAGAATTGGAAGGCATGGAGGAAACAATAGCCTGGGATATAATAGAAGCAATGGCAGGGAGTAAGGGGGAAGGGAACAGTAAACAAATTTTGAAATAATAAGTGAAAAAATTTGGTTTAAAAAATTGGAATAATAGCAGATTTAGAGCCCACTACAAGGTTTCCAGTACATTGGTCCAAACACTGTGGTACCTATCCTCAAACAGAGGAGGAAAAGAGAGCCAACTTCCAGTTTCTAGTGTAGCATCTAAGGAGCTTAGAAGCTGTTACTTCCCAGGGTGGATAAAAATACAAGACCCCTCTATATGTTGCCTATCAGAGACTCATTTCAGACCTAAAAACACCTGCAAATTGAAAGTGAGGGGAGAGGGAAGCATTTTTTTTTATTATGATATGTTAGTGACCATACAGTACATCAATAGAGAAGCATTTATCATGCAAATGGATGTCAAAGGAAAGCCAAGGTAGCAATACTTATATCAGACAAAATAGACTTTCTTTCTTTCTTTCTTTCTTTCTTTCTTTCTTTCTTTCTTTCTTTCTTTCTTTTCTTTTCTTTTCTTTTCTTTCTTTCTTCTTTCTTATTACAAGTTTTTTCTTAAGATTTTATTTTATTTATTTGAGAGAGAGAGAGAGCACAAGCAAGAGGAGGGGCAGGGGGAGAGGGAGAAGCAGACTCCCCTGCTGAGCAGGGAGCCTAATGCAGGGCTTGACCCCAGGACCCTAGGATCAGGACCTGAGCCCAAGGCAGATGCTTAACTGACTGAGCCATCCAGACACCCTTGTATCAAGTTTTTACTTAAATCCTATTTAGTTAAAATGTAGTGTAATATTGGTTTCAAGAGTTTTCATCTCTTACGTGTAACACCTAGTGCTGATCACAAGTGCCCTCTTTAATTCCCATCACCCATTTAGCTCATCCCCCGCCTACCTCCCTTCCAGCAGTCCTCAGTTTATTTTCTATAGTTAAGAGTCTTGGAACAAAATATACTTTAAAATAAAGACTGTTGGGGCGCCTGGGTGGCACAGCAGTTAAGCGTCTGCCTTCGGCTCAGGGCGTGATCCCGGCGTTACGGGATCGAGCCCCACGTCAGGCTCCTCCACTATGAGCCTGCTTCTTCCTCTCCCACTCCCCCTGCTTGTGTTCCCTCTCTCACTGGCTGTCTCTATCTCTGTCAAATAAATAAATAAAATCTTTAAAAATAAATAAATAAAATAAAATAAAGACTGTAACAAGAGGCAAAGAAGGACACAATATAATAGTAAAGGGAACATCCAACAAGAAGATATAACAACTGCAAATATTTATGGACCCAACATGGGAGCACCTGGTAAATAAAACTGTTAATAACAAACATAAAGGAACTAATTAATAGCAATGCAATAATAGTAGGGGACTTTAATTTTTTAATTTAAATTCAATTAGCCAACATATAGTTCATCATCAGTTTCAGATGTAATAGTAGGGGACTTTAACACCCCACTTACATTGATGGGCAGATCATCCAAACAGAAAATCAACATGGGGACAGTGGCTTGGAATGACACACTGGACCAGATGGATTTAACAGATATATTCAGAACATTCCATCCTAAAGCAGCAGAATACACATTCTTTTCAAGTGCACATGGAACATTCTACAGAACAGATCACCTATTAGGCCACAAAACAAGTCTCAACAAATTCAAAAAGATTGACGTCATACCATGCATCATTTCCAACCACAACAATATAAAACGAGAAATCAACAACAAGAAAAAAACTAGAAAGAGCACAAATACATGAAGGTTAAATAAGATGCTACTAAACAATGAATGGGTCAATCAAGAAATCAAAAATTACATGGAAACACATGAAAATGAAAATACAATGATACAAAATCTTTGGGATGCAGCAAAAGCAGATTTAAGAGGGAACCTTACAGCAATACAGGCTTACCTCAAGAAGCAAAACACTCTCAAATAAACAACCTAACCTTACACCTCAAGGATCTAGAAAAAGAACAATACACAAAATCCCAAACCAGCAGAAGGAAGGAAATACTAAAGATTAGAGCAGAACTAAATGAAATAGAAACTAAAAAAACAATGGAACAGATCAGTGAAACCAGAAGCTGTTTCTTTAAAAAGATCAACAAAATTGATAAATCTCTAGCCAGACTCAGAGAGAGAGAGAGAGAGAGAGAGAGATGACTCAAATAAACAAAATCAAAAATGAAAGAGGAGAAATAACAACTGATATCACAGAAATACAAAGGATTATAAGAGAATATCATAAAAAATTATATGCCAACCAATTGGACAACCTAGAAGAAATGGATACATTCCTAGATATATATAATATCCCAAAACTGAATCAAGAATAAACAGAAAATTTGAACAGACATCAAATAATCATACATAATCAGCAATAAAAAAAACTCCCAACAAACAGAAGTCCAGGACAGGACTGCTTCACAGGTGAATTCTAGAAAGAGGAAACCAATTATTTTTTAACTATTCCAAAAAAACAGAAGGAAAGCTTCCAAATTCATTCTATGAGGCCAAAATTACCCTGATACCAAAATCAGATAAAGACACCACAAAAAAAGAGAACTACAGGCCAATATCTCTGATGAACATAGATGCAAAAATCCTCAACAAACTACTAGCAAACTGAATCCAACAATTTAAAAAAATCGTTCACCACAATCAAGTGGAATTTATTCACAGGATGAAAGTTTGGTTCAATATTCTCACATCAATCAATGTGATACATCTCATCAATAAAATAAAGGATAGAAACGATATGATCATTTTAATAGATGCAGAAAAAGCACTTGACAAAGTACACCAATTCATGATCTTAAAAAACCCTCAACAGGGGGCTCCTGGCTGGCTCAGTTGGTAGAACATGTGACTTTTGATCTTGGCCTTGTGAATTCAAGCCCCACACTGGGAAGTAGAGCTTACTTAAAAAAACAAAACAAAACAAAACAAACAAAAAACCCTCAACAAAGTAGATTTAGAAGAGGCACACCTCAACAAAATAAAGGCTATCTATGAATAATCCACAGTAAGCATCATACTCAATGGGGAAAAACTGAGAGCTTTCTCCTAAGCTTAGGAACAAGATAAGGATGTTCACTCTTACCATTTTTACTCATTTTTCTTCAACACAGTACTGGAAGTCCTAGCCACAGCAGTTAGACGAAAGAACGAACGAACAAACGAACGAATGAAAGAAAAGAAAGGAAGGAAGGAAGGAAGGAAGGAAGGAAGGAAGGAAGGAAAAGGAAAGAAAAGAAAGGAAGGAAGGAAGAAAGAAAGAAAGAAAAAGGAAAAAAGACATTCAAATTGGTAATGAAGAAGTAAAACTTTCACTATTGGCAGATGACATGATACTTCATGTAGAAAATCCTGAAGACACCACCAAAAAACTACTAGAACTGATAAGTGAATTCAGTAAAATTGCAGGACACAAAATCATGGTTCAGAAATCTGTTGCATTCCCATACACTAACAATGAAGCAGCAGAAAGTGAAATTAAGAAAACAATTCCATTTACAATTTCACCAAAAATAATAAAACACCTAGGAAAAAACTTAACCAAAGAAGTGAAAGACTTGTATTCTGAAATATATAAAACAATGATGAAAGAAACTGAAGATAACACAAAGAAATGGAAAGAAATTCCATGCTTATGGACTGGAAGAACAAATACCGTTAAGATGTCTATACTACCCAAAGCAATCTGCACTTTAATGCAATCCCTATCAAAACACCAACAGCGTTTCTCACAGAACATGAACAAACAATCCTAAAATTTGTATGGAACCACAAAAGACCCTGAATAGCCAAAGTGATCTTGAAAAAGAAAAACAAAACTGGAGGTATCACAATTCCAGACTTTAAGTTACATTATATAGCTGTAGTAATCAAAACAGTATAGTGCTGGCACAAAGACAGACACATAGATCAATAGAATGGAATAGAAAACCCAGAAATAAACCCACAATTATATGGTCAGTTAATCTTCAGCAAAGGAGGAAAGAATATGCGGTGGGAAAAAGACACTCTCTACACCAAATGATATTGGGAAAACTGGGCAGCTACATGCAAAAGAATAAAATTGGACCACTTTCTGACACGATACACAAAAATGAAGTCAAAATAGATGAAAGACCTAAATGTGAGACCTGAAACCATAAAACTACTAGAAGAAAACATAGGCAGTAATTTCTCTGACATCAACTTTAACAACATTTTTCTAGATATGTCTCCTGAAGCAAGGAAAACAAAAGCAAAAATAAGCTATTGGGACTACATCAAAATAAAAAGCTTCTGCACAGCAAAGAAAACAATCAACAAAACTAAAAGGCAACCCACTGAATGGGAGGATATATTTACAAATGACAGTTAGTATCCAAAATACATAGAAGAGTGATACAAGTCAACACACACAAAAAATGAATAATCCAATTTAAAAATGGGCAGAAGACATGAACAGACATTTCTCCAAAGACATACAGATGGCCAATATAGACAAGAAAAGATGCTCAATATCACTCATTCTCAGGAAAATGCAAATCAAAACCACAATGAAATATCACCTCACACCTGTCAGAATGGCTAAAATGAAAAACACAAGAAACAATAAGTGTGGGCAAGAATGTGGAAAAAAAGGAACCCTGGTGCATTGTTTGTGGGAATGCAAACTGGTGCAGCCACTATGGAAAACAGTATGAAGATTCTTCAAAGTTAAAAATAGAATCACCCTATGATCCAGTAATCACATTAGTGGGTATTTACCCAAAAAATACAAAAACACTAATTCAAAGGAATACATGCACCCCTATGTTTATTGCAGCATTATTTACAACAGCCAAATTATGGAAGCAGCCCAAATGTCCATCAGTAGATGAATAGATAAATAAGATGTGGTATACATACACACATACACACACACACACACACACACACACACACACACATACACAGGAATATTATTCAGCCATAAAAAAAAGAATGAACTCTTGCTATTTGCAAAATGTAGATGGATCTAGACAGTATAATGCTAAGTGAAATCAGTCAGTCAGAGAAAGACAAATACCATATGATTTCATTTATATGTGGAATTTAAGAAACAAAACAAACAAGCAAAGGATAAAGAGAGATAGAGAAACCAAGAAACTGACTCTTAACTATAGAGAACAAACTGATGGTTACCAGAGGGGAGATGGGTGACGAAGGTGAAGGGGATTAAGACTACACCAATCTTGATGAGCACTGAGTAATGCATGGGACTGTTGAATCACTATGCTGTACACCTGAAACTAGGATAACACTGTATGTTAACTATACTGGAATTAAAATAAAAAAACGAAAAAATTGTCACTCCATCCACATAACAAGGAAAACAAAGCTGAACTGAAAATCAGCAATTCTTCTTAGATCCATCAGAGAACTGAGGTCACAGGGTAAACAGCTGGCCTCAAAATTGGAGACAGACAGGCAGATATAAAGAATCACAACTTACTGGAGTAGAAATTGGGAAAACCGGTGCTGCAGTAGGAAAAGCTAATCTGTAATTGATGAACTGCTGGAAGCTCAGTGTGGACAAATCTGAGGGTTAAAAACTTAAGAAGGAACTGAGCAATAGGGGGACCACACGTTTTTGTGTTACCTCCAGGAGGCCTACCATGCTTTCACAGTGAAAATCTGAGAAAATCCCTTGGTGCTACTGGCTGGGGGAGGGGACACGTAGCCATTCTGAAATAAGCCTCGAGCATTCTCTTCTTAATGAAGCCTGATCTCAAGAGAAACTATTTTAGGAGAGCCTAACCAAGTAGGGTATTACAAAAGCATAACCAACTGGGGGGAAGGAAAATACCCAAACACCCTCTAGTCTTCCTGTCTCACCTACAAGGGAAGGGGCAAACCTGTGAAGCCTGAGTGAAGGTCATAGCCCAGAGGCACAAGCTCAAAAAAGACTGAGACCTAATCATAGGACTATAGAAGTGTTCTCCCCTAGCACTTCACATGAAGAGGGCTCCAACAGAACAGTGGACTACAATGGAAAGAACTACATACCTCAGACCTTATTTAAGACATCTTTCCATGTGCCTGGGTGGCTCAGTTGGTTAAGTGTCTGCCTTTGGCTCAGGTCATGGTGGGATTGAGCCCCACATTGGGTTTCCCTGCTCAGCGGGGAATCTGCTTCTCCCTCTACCTCTGCCCCTTCTCCTTGCTCATGCTCTCTCTCTCTCTCAAATAAATCTTAAAAAAAAAAAAGAAGTCTCTCAAACAAAACAAAACCGCTTAGGTGGTTGAGTGTCCAACTCCTGATCTCAGCTCAGGTCTTGAATCTCAGGGTCATGAGTTCAAGCCCTGTGTTGGGCTCTACAATGGGTATAAAGCCTACTTAAAAAAAAAAAAAAGAAGAAGAAGAAGGCTCTCAAGTCCCTAAATTCAAAGTATATGACAAAGCTATAGTATCAAAACACTATGGTATTAGCATAAAAGCAGACATATAGATCAATGGAACAGAATAAAGAGCAGAGAAATAAACCCAAGCATATATAGTCAACTAATTTATGACAAAAGAGGTAAGAATATACAATGGGAAAAGGACAGTCTCATCAACAAATCGTACTGGGAAAACTGGACATCCACATGCAAAAGAATGAAACTGGACCACTATCTTACACCATACACAAAAATTAACTCAAAATGGATTAAAGTCTTGAATATAAGACCAGAAACCATAAAACTCCTAGAAGAAAACACAGGCAGTATGCTCTTTGATGTCACTCTTGGTGGTATTTTTTGGATCTGACTCTAAAGGCAATGGCAACGAAAGCAAAAACAAACAAATGGGACTGCATTGAAATAAAATGTTCTGCACAGTAAAGGAAACCATCAACAAAATGGAAAGGCAGACTACCCAATGGGAGAAGATAATTGCAAAGGATGTATCTGATAAGGGGTTAATATCCAAAATATATACACATACATACACACACACACAATGGAATACTACTCAGCCATAAAAAGAATACTATAATTAAAAATATTATTAAAAAAAAAGAATGAAATCTTGCCATTTGTGACAATATGGACAGACCTGGAGGGTATTATGCTAAGTGAAATAAGTCAGACAGAGAAAGATAAATAGTACCGATTTCGTTTAAACATGGGATCTAAAAAGCAAAACAAACAAATATACAAAACAAAACTCACAGAGAATAGATTGATTGGTAGTTGCAGGGGGCCAGCAGGGTAGGTGAAAGAGATTCAAGCGGTACAAAATTCCAGTTATACAATAAGTAAGTCATGGGGATGTGATATACAGCATAATGACTATAATCAATAATATTGTACTGTAAAATTGAAAATTACAAAGAAAGCAAATCTTAAAATATTTCTCATCACAAGAAAAAATGTTGTAATTTTGTATGGTGACAGATGTTAAGTAGATTGATTGCAGTGATTATTTTGCAAGGTACACAAATGTGGAATCATTATGTTGCATACCTGAAACTAATACAATGTTGTATGTCAATCATACATATATACATAAAACTCTTGATTCTATCAGGAACCCAAAGACAATAGGGGAGACAAAAACAAGGACATCAGAGGAAATTTAGTCTCTGACACCTATAATTACAGCAAACAGTAAACACAGCCTAACCCCTAGCTAGATAAAACAGGCATCAGTACTAAACTCAGATATGGCAGTGATATTAGAATTATGATACCAGGATTTAAATTAATTATATTAATATGTTAAAGGTGCTAATGGAAAAAGTGTACAACATGCAAGAACAGATGGGAAATTAGATGGTAACTACACTTACAGTGGTGAGCATTTTGTAATGGATATACAGTTGATCCTTATACAACATGTGTTGAACTGCATGGTTCCACTTACATGCAGATTTTTTTATAGTACTGTAAATGTATTTTCTTTTATGATTTTATTTTTTTAAATATTTTATTTATTTGAAAGAGAGTAAGAGAGAGAGAGCACAAGCCAGGGGGGAGAGGCAGAGGGAGAAGCAGACTCCCCACCGATCAGGGAGCCTGATGTGGGGCTTGATCCCAGGACACTGGGACCATGACCTCAGCCAAAGGCAGATGCTTAACCAACTGGGCCACCCAGGTGCCCTTTTTTAAAATGATTTTATTAATAGCATTTTCTTTTCTCTAGCTTTATTGCAAGAACACAGTACATAAAACATATAAAATACAAAATATGTGTTAACCAACAGTTTATGTTATTGTTAAGGCTTTTGGTCAACAGTAGGCTATTAGTAGCTAAGTTATTGGGGAGTCAAAAGTTATATGTGGATTTTTGACTGTGCAGGGTCAGCACCCCATTCCCATGTTATTCAAGGGTCAACTGTAATTGTCAAATCACTGTATATACACCTAAACCTAATATAATATGTCAACTATACTTCAATTAAAAAAGATCAGATGGGATGGGGCGCCTGGGTGGCTCAGTCGTTAAACGTCTGCCTTCGGCTCAGGGCGTGATCCCGGCGTTCTGGGATCGAGCCCCACATCAGGCTCCTACGCTGGGAGCCTGCTTCTCCCACTCCCCCTGCTTGTGTTCTCTCTCACGCTGGCTGTCTCTCTCTCTGTCAAATAAATAAATAAAAATCTTAAAAAAAAAAAAAGATCAGATGGGTAATGTAAGCAGAGAGATGGAAACCCTAAGAAAGAATCAAGAGTAAGTACTAACTATCAAAAATATTGTAAAGGAAATGAAGAAAGTTTTTAATGGGTTCATCAATGGACTGGACATGCCTGAAGAATCTGTGAGTTTAAGAAACGTCTAACATCTCTGCCACATCTGAGTCAGTTACAATGCTTGCTCTTTCTACTGTTTCATGTTGGTTTTTGTCTTTTAGTATGCCTTATAATTATTGGTTGAAAGCCAGGCATGATATGCTTAGTAAAAAAAACTGAAGAAAATAGGTTTGTAGTGGGAGGTTTTACATTTGACCAGTTAGGTATTAGGTTGTGTTCTATAAAAACTTACTAAATCAGAAATTATGGAGCAGGGTCCAACAATTTGTGTTTTTAACAAGCCCTCCTGCTGGTTCTGATGGATGCCAAATTTGAGAACTACTTCTGTACCATCACGATTACTAAGACCGTGGTAAAATGAAGAAAAGTATAGGTAGAAGGGCATGCACTGGCTTTTGCGATAGCTCTAACATTTGAGAAAGATAAGGACAATTGTAAGAACTGTGGAATTGACTGGAGGAGATAATGCTAAGCGAAATAAGTCAAGCAGAGAAAGACAATTATCGTATGGTTTCACTCATTTATGGAACAAAAGAAGTAGGAAGATCGGTAGGAGAAGGAAGGGAAGAAGAAAGGGGAGTAAACAGAAGGGGGAATGAACCATGAGAGTATGGACTCTGGGAACAAACTGAGGGGTTCAGAGGGGGGGTGGGTGGGGGAATGGGATAGGCTGGTGATGGGTATTAAGGAGGGCACGTATTGCATGGTGGATTGGGTGTTATACACAAATAATGAATCATGGAACTTTACATAAAAAACTAGGGATGTACTGTATGGTGACTAACATAATATAATAAAAAATATTATTAAAAAAAAAGAACTGTGGGGGCACCTGGATGGCGCAGTCGTTAAGTGTCTGCCTTTGGCTCAGGGTGTGATCCCGGCGTTATGGGATCGAGCCCCACATCAGGCTCCTCTGCTATGAGCCTGCTTCTTCCTCTCCCACTCCCCCTGCTTGTGTTCCCTCTCTCGCTGGCTGTCTCTCTCTCTAATAAAATCTTTAAAAAAAAAAAAAGAACTGTGGAGTTGGTTGGTTGTTGTTAATTATTATTAATGTGCTACAGGAAGGAAATGACAAGCTCATGTTAGCCAGCTATCTACTCGAGGCATATCATGAAGCTAGAAATCATTTATGGCAGCCTTTAAAGAGACTTTCAAAACCAGGGTTCCTTTGAGAAATGTTTGATTCTAAAACTGAGACAAAGAAAATACACAGTGAGACTGAAGCACTGTAGTAAAGAAATGCTAAAAAGCAAGAGAGGAGTTAAGATGGTGGAGGAGCAGGGAACCCCTTTTTCAGCCGGTCCCCTGAGTCGAGCTGGATAGGTACCAGACCATCCTGAACATCCACGGAATCAGCCTGAGACGCAGGAAGATACATCTGGATCTCTACAAATGAACATCTCCAGCACTGAGTATTGAGGTACGAAGCGGGGAGCCGTGAAACCGTGCACTGATATCGGAAGATAAATGGAAGGGGGAGGGAGCCTCCGCGTTCGCGTGCCGGGAAGCAGTGGCCACCTGCACGGGGGAGCGGGCGGACTCGCAGACCGGCACCCGCGAGAGAGCAGACTGAGACTGTGAGCCGGGGAACGTGCGCCACCAGACTTCTCACAGAGCTCTGGTGCACTCACTGGAACCAGACTGAGACTGGGAGCTCCAGGAGCGCGCGGGGCAGCTGGCGGCATTAGAAACACAAAGGACAGAGACGTGCCAGCCCTGGGAGTGAGGGCTGGGATGCCAGGTGTGGGGCGCACATCCCGGGACGCTGCAGGGTTGAGCAGCACCAACAGTAACCGAGTTAAAGTGGCCAAAACATCAGTGGAGAATGGTCCGCAATCCCTCTGTTCTGAGACAGAGGCTGAAATTCCGCCGCTGCTGCTCTGACTCTCAGAAGAGGCATAGCAAACCGCCAGGGAAAGCTGCCAGAGAACAAAAGCCTGGAAATACCGGCTCAGAGAGTGCCCATCCCCGTCCCCCCTCGCAGGGGACGCGGAGACTCTACCCAAACAGGGCTGCCTGAGTATCGGCGCGGCAGGCCCCTCCCCCAGAAGGCAGGCTGAAAAATCAAGAAGCCCACATCCCGGGGCGCCTGGGTGGCGCAGTCATTGAGCGCCTGCCTTCGGCTTAGGGCGTGATCCCAGCGTTCCGGAAAGGAGTCCCTCATCGGGCTCCTCCGCTGGGAGCCTGCTTCTTCCTCTCCCACTCCCCTGCTTCTGTTCCCTCTCTCGCTGGTTGTCTCTCTGCCATATAAATAAATAAAATCTTTAAAGAAGAAGCCCACATCCCTAAAATCCCTATAAAACAAGGGAGCACGACCTGGGTCCCGGTCAATAATTTGGCTCCGGACAACCCCGCAACCTCTCCTCATCAGAATGACGAGAAGAAGTCCCCCCCAGCAAAGAAAAGACAATGAGTCTGTGGCCTCTGCCACAGAACTAATGGATATGGATATAACCAAATTATCAGAAATGAAATTCAGAGTAACAATGGTCAAGTTGATGAGTAGACTTGAAAAAAGTATTAACGAAAATGTTAATGAGAATATAGAATCTCTAAGGGCGGAAATGAGAGCGAATCTGACAGAAATTAAAAATTCTATGAGCCAAATGCAGGCAAAACTAGAGGCTCTGACGGCCAAGGTCACCGAGGCAGAGGAACGTATTAGCGAATTGGAGGATGGGTTAGTAGAAGAAAAAACGAAAATAGAAGCTGGATTTAAAAAAATCCACGCCCACGAATGTAGGTTACGGGAGATTACTGACTCAATGAAACAATCCAAAGTCAGAATCACTGGCATCCCCGAAGGGGTGGAGAAAAACAGAGGTCTAGAAGAGATACTTGAAAAAATTATAGCTGAAAACTACCCTAATCTAGCGAGGGAAACAAACATTCGTGTCCAAGAGGCAGAGAGGACCCCTCCCAAGCTCAACCACGACAAACCTACACCACGTCACGTCATAGTGCATTTCGCAAATATTAGATCCAAGGATACAGTATTGAAAGCAGCCAGGGCAAAGAAATTTCTCACGTACCAAGGCAAAGGTATCAGAATTACGTCAGTTCTGTCTACACAGACCTGGAATGAGAGAAAGGGTTGGGGGGGGGCATTTTTAAAGCTCTTTCAGAGAAAAACATGCAGCCAAGGATCTTTTATCCAGCAAGGCGGTCATTCAGAATTGATGGAGAAATAAAAACCTTCCAGATTCGCCAGTCATTAACCAATTTCGTAACCATGAAACCAGCCCTACAGGAGATATTAAGGCGGGTTCTATAAAGGTAAAAAGGCCCCAAGAGTGATACAGAACAGAAAGTCACAACCGATACAAAGACTTTACTGGCAACATGGCATCATTAAAAGCATATCTTTCAGTATTCAGTCTCAATGTAAATGGCTTGAATGCTCCCATAAAGCCACAGGGTTGCAGATTGGATAAAAAGAAATAACCATCCATTTGCTGTCTACAAGAGATTCATTTTGAACCCAAAGATACAGTCTCAATGTAAATGGCTTGAATGCTCCCATAAACGCCACAGGGTTGCAGATTGGATAAAAAGAAATGACCCATCCATTTGCTGTCTACAAGAGATTAATTTTGAACCCAAAGATACATTCAGACTGACAGTAAAGGGATGGATTACCATCTTTCATGCAAATGGACCTCAAAAGAAAGCTGGGGTAGCAATTCTCATATCAGATAGATTGGATTTTAAAATAAAGACTATAGTTAGAGACACAGAAGGGCACTATATTATTCTTAAATGATGTATCCAACAAGTGGATGTGACGATTATAAATATATATGCCCCCAACAGGGGAGCAGCAAGATACACAAACCAACTCTTAACCAGAATAAAGAATATATAGATAAAAATACATTAATAGTAGGGGACCTCAACACCCCACTATCAGAAATAGACAGAACACCCTGGCAAAAACTAAGCAAAGAATCAAAGGCTTTGAATGCCATACTCGACGAGTTGGACCTCAAAGATATATATAGAACACTACACCCCAGAACCAAAGAATACTCATTCTATTCTAATGCCCATGGAACATTCTCAAGAATAGACCATGTTCTGGGACACAAAACAGGTCTCAACCGATACCAAAAGACTGAAATTATCCCCTGCATATTCTCAGACCACAACGCTCTGAAATTGGAACTCAACCACAAGGAAAAATTTGGAAGAAACTCAAACACTTGGCAACTAAGAACCATCCTGCTCAGGAATGATTCGATAAACCAGGAAATCAAAAATCAATTTAAACAATTTATGGAGACCAACGAGAATGAAAACACAACAGTCCAAAACCTATGGGATACTGCAAAGGCAGTCCTAAGGGGGAAATACATAGCCATCCAAGCCTCACTCAAAAGAATAGAAAAATCTGAAATGCAGTTTTTATATTCTCACCTCAAGAAGCTGGAACAGCAACAGAGGGACAGGCCTAATCCACGCACGAGGAAGCAGTTGACCAAGATTAGAGCAGAAATCAATGAATTAGAAACAGTACAGTAGAGCACATCAATAGGACTAGAAGCTGGTTCCTTGAGAGAATCAATAAAATTGACAGACCACTGGCAAGACTTATCCAAAAGAAAAGAGAAAGGACCCAAATTAATAAAATTATGAATGAAAAAGGAGAGGTCACGACCAACAACAATGAAATTGTAAGGATTATTAGAAACTTTTATCAACAGCTACATGCCAATAAATTAAGCAATCTGGAAGAGATGGAGGCCTTCCTGGAAACCTATAAACTACCAAGACTGAAACAGGAAGAAATCGATTTCTTAAACAGGCCAATTAATTATGAAGAAATTGAGTCAGTGATAAACAACCTTCCAAATAACAAAACTCCAGGCCCGGACGGTTTTCCTGGGGAATTCTACCAAACATTCAAAGAAGAAATAATACCTATTCTCCTAAAGCTATATCAAAAAATAGAAACAGAAGGAAAGCTACCAAACTCATTCTATGAGGCCAATATTACCTTGATCTCCAAACCAGGCCAAGACCCCATCAAAAAGGAGAATTACAGACCGATTTCCCTAATGAATATGGACGCCCAAATCCTCAACAAGATCCTAGCTAATAGAATCAACAGTACATTAAAAGGATTATCCATCATGACCAAGTAGGATTCATACCTGGGATGCAAGCGTGGTTCAACATTCGCAAATCGATCAGCGTGATACATCATATCAACAAGAAAAGTCTCAGGAACCATATGATCGTCTCAATTGATGCAGAAAAAGCATTTGACAAAATACAGCATCCTTTCCTGATTAAAACCCTTCAGAGTGTAGGGATAGAGGGTACATTTCTCAATCTCATAAAAGCCATCTATGAAAAGCCTACACCAAATATTATTCTCAATGGGGAAAAGCTGGAAGCCTTTCCCTTAAGATCAGGAACACGACAAGGATGCCCACTCTCGCCACTATTATTCAACATAGTACTAGAAGTCCTTGCAACAGCAATCAGACAATAAAAAGGGATAAAAGGTATACAAATTGGCAAAGAAGAAGTCAAAATGTCTCTCTTCGCAGATGACATGATACTCTATATGGAAAACCCAAAAGAATCCACTCCCAAACTATTAGAAGTTATAGAGCAATTCAGTAACGTGGCAGGATACAAAATCAATGCTCAGAAATCAGTTGCATTTCTATACAAGAATAATGAGACTGAAGAAAGAGAAATTAGGGAATCCATCCCGTTTACAATAGCACCAAAAACCATACGTTACCTTGGAATTAACTTAACCAGAGACGTAAAGGAACTATATTCTAGAAACTATAAATCACTCTTGAAAGACATTGCGGAAGACATAAAAAGATGGAAATATATTCCATGCTCATGGATTGGAAGAATTAACATAGTTAAAATGTCCATGCTACCCAGAGCAATCTACACTTTCAATGCTATCCCGATCAAAATACCGAGGACATTCTTAAAAGAACTGGAACAAATAGTCCTTAAATTTGTATGGAAACAGAAAAGGTCCCGAATCTCCAAGGAACTGTTGAAAAGGAAAAACAAAGCTGGGGGCATCACATTGCCGGATTTCGAGCTGTACTACAGAGCTGTGATCACAAAGACAGCATGGTACTGGCACAAAAACAGACACATAGACCGATGGAACAGAATAGAGAACCCAGAAATGGACCCTCGGCTCTTTGGGCAACTGATCTTTGATAAAGCAGGAAAAAACATCCGGTGGAAAAAAGACAGTCTCTTCAATAAATGGTGCTGGGAAAATTGGACAGATACATGCAAAAGAATGAAACTTGACCACTCTCTCACACCATACACAAAGATAAACTCCAAATGGATGAAAGACCTCGATGTGAGACAGGAATCCATCAAAATTCTAGAGGAGAACATAGGCAGCAACCTCTACGACATCGGCCAAAGCAACCTTTTTCATGACGCATCTCCAAAGGCAAGAGAAACAAAAGATAAAATGAACTTGTGGGACTTCATCAAGATAAAAAGCTTCTGCACAGCCAAGGAAACAGTCAAAAAAACTAAGAGGCAGCCCACGGAATGGGAGAATATATTTGCAAATGACACTACAGATAAAAGACTGGTATCCAAGATCTACAAAGAACTTCTCAAACTCAATACACGAGAAACAAATAATCAAGTCAAAAAATGGGCAGAAGATATGAACAGACACTTTTCCAATGAAGACATACAAATGGCTAACAGACACATGAAAACATGTTCAAAATCATTAGCCATCAGGGAAATTCAAATCAAAACCACACTGAGATACCACCTTACGCCAGTTAGAATGGCAAAAATAGACAAGGCAAGAAACAACAATTGTTGGAGAGGATGTGGAGTAAGGGGATCCCTCCTACATTGTTGGTGGGAATTCAAGTTGGTACAGCCACTCTGGAAAACAGTGTGGAGGTCCCTTAAAAAGTTAAAAATTGAGCTACCCTATGACCCAGACATTGCACTACTGGGTATTTACCCCAAAGATACAGACGTAGTGAAGAGAAGGGCCATATGCACCCCAATGTTCATAGCAGCATTGTCTACAATAGCTAAATTGTGGAAGGAGCCGAGATGCCCTTCAACAGATGACTGGATTAAGAAGTTGTGGTCCATATATGAGGGCCTCAGAGGGGAGGGGTGGGGGAATGGGATAGACCGGTGATGAGTAGTAAGGAGGGCACATATTGCATGGTGCACTGGGTGTTATATGCAACTAATGAATCATTGAACTTTACATCGGAAACCGGGGATGTACTGTATGGTGACTAACATAATATAATAAAAAATCATTAAAAAAAAAAAAGAAGTTGTGGTCCATATATACAATAGAATATTACTCAGCTCAGAAAGAACAAATTCTCAACATTTGCTGCAACATGGATGGCACTGGAGGAGATAATGCTAAGTGAAATAAGTCAAGCAGAGGAAGACAATTATCATATGATTTCTCTCATCTATGGAACATAAGAACTAGGATGATCGGTAGGGGAAGAAAGGGATAAAGAAAGGGGGGGTAATCAGAAGGGGGAATGAAACATGAGAGACTATGGACTCTGAGAAACAAACTGAGGGCTTCGGAGGGGAGAGGGGTGGGGGAATGGGATAGACCAGTGATGGGTAGTAAGGAGGGCACGTATTGCATGGTGCACTGGGTGTTATACGCAACTAATGAAGCATCGAACTTTACATCGGAAACCGGGGATGTACTGTATGGTGACAAACATAATATAATAAAAAATCATTAAAAAAAAAAGAAACGCTAAAAAACAAAACAAAACAAAACAGAGGCACATCAAAGGGACACAGAAGGTAAAGCTTAATTCCCTCCCCTCCCTTGGAGGATGGCCTAGACTCAATAACCCGCTTCCTTAGAGTAGGGAAAGGAAAAAATATTAACTATAAAATGGAAGAACTTGGCAAATGGTACATTTATGAAGTGCTGAACAGTCCATCACCAGAATTTATGTGAATATCATGTACCCCCTACAATGTGATGAGGACACTTCACCTCAGAGGTATTCTTTCCAAAACCCCGTAACACCCATCTAAGCATGAAAAAGTCATCAGACAAACCTAGATTCAGGAACAGTCTATAGAATCTGATCAACACTCCTCAAGGCTATCACGGTCATAAAAATCAAGACTAAGAAATTGCCACAAACCAGAGGAGACCAGGAAGACAAGACGACTAAATGAAATGTGTTACCCTGGTATGCAGAAAAGAGGTAACAGGAACGCCTGGTGGCTCAGTCAGCTGGGCATCTGCCTTTGGCTCCGGCCATGATCCTGGAGTCCTGGGATCAAGTCCCACATCAGGCTCTTTGCTCAGCATGGAGCTTACTTCTTCGTCTGAGTGAATGAGTGAAACCTCCATACCTGCTCGTGCTCTCTTGCTCTCTCTCTCTGACAGACAAAAAAAAAAAAAAAAAAAGAGTTAACAAAGCAGTCTTGAGATTGCTACCCTTGGAAAGTCCTGCTTGCAAAGTTGGCCCTTAACTGGTGTCTGGGAACTTAGATTTTGGGAGAGTTCCCACAATTCCGTCATAAGAATGGCTCATGGTGCCTAAACTGTTTGTACAAACAATACAGTTTATGATGAATACCTGCTTTCCTTCTGAGAGTCTAGAAATTTGAGTTCTTGCTAGCTGGAGGGTACCTGTGTGACTAGCCCTTAAAAAAAATCCTAGGCATTGAATCTGCAATAAGCTTACTGGCAGACAACATTTCTAGTTATCACAACTTGTTGCTAAAGAAATTAAACATGTCTTGTGTGACTCCACTGAGAGAGGACTCTTGGAAGCTTGTACTTCTGGACTTCACCCCAGGTACCATTTCTCTCTGCTGATTTTGTTTTGTATCCTTTCATTGTAATAAATCATAGTCATGAGGATGACTATATGCTGATTCCTACGTCCTGGCAAATAATTAAACTTGGGGGTGGTCTTGGCGAACCTTGAAACAGCTGGATTGGATCCTGGGGGGAAAAAAGTGGACATTAATGTAAACATTGGTAAAATCCAAACAAAGTTTGGACTTTAGTTAACGGCAATGAGCCAATGTTGGTTTTTTAGCTTTGACAAATGTATCATGGAACTGTAAGATCTTAACACTGTGTTAAGGGGTAAATGAGAACTCTCTGTACTATCTTTGTAACTTTTTTGTAAATCTAAATTATTCCAAAATAAAAAATTTATTTAAAAAATAACACTCAAACAAAATACCTTGGAAATTCATTTAAAAGACTATACCATTCATCAGAAAGAGAGAGAGGGAGATTATCTAAACTGAAACACAAAGAAAGAAATGAGAGAGAGAGCATGCAAGTGCTTTTTAGAGAGAGAGAATGCAAGTGCTTGATTTACTGTAGCCACAGGGACAGATTATAGTTTTAAAAAAAGAAACTCAGTTCCTGACTGTGAGAGTAGCAGAATTTAGAAGAAGGTTGAATTCATAACCCATAGCATGCCTCCTAAATTAAAGTCAGGGCCGGAAAGGGAGAATAAAGACCCTGAGACCTAGAATGGAGATACCTAGGTGGAAACTCTTGAGAACATTGAGCTGATAGATTTACCTCAATCCTCTGGACAAGGTACACTTGCCCTTGCTATAGGATAGTGACCTCCCTTTGAAAACCATGCAAAAGTTTCACCTGAGGAAGATGCCTTCCAAGATGCTAGATTCCCTTAAGATTTGCCACAACTATCTCCAGTGTTTCTAGACCAATACCTAGGGTCAACTTTCATCATCCCTTACTGGGGAAGCACTGTCCCTGTTTTGGAATAAAAAGTATTATTCACCAAACACGTACTGGCAGAACTGGAAGCACACACCTGGCTGGGGATGGACCTTGTTGTATGTTCAGGGAATGTGCTCTGTGGTAAGGATATTCTAGATCTGTTGGGTATAAACCCCAAATAATCAAGAAAACCCTAAAGAACTGAACTGAACTAAAATTGGTAAGGTATTTTCTGTTAGCAGGGAGCCCCTGTTATAGGGGCTCAAAAGAGGTTATATCACAGAAAAATGTAAAGGTTGCATTTCTTTACACAGCAAAATCTGTGAGCTGCCACTGACATATCTTTTAATTCTTCAAAAACTTCATCAGGTGAAGTTGCAATGAACAACCTTCGTATCCTCTTGTTTCTAAGGCAGAGTCTGGCTCTTAGTAACTATTAAGAAATTGGCTAAGTGGAGGAACTCAACAGGAGGCTGAGTACACGCAGAGAAAGGTCAATACCTAAGATTCTTGAGTATGCTTGCCGTTCAAGGTGATAAGTGTCTTTAAAATGTGAGTGCTTTCCAAAGGCTAATCCTCAACTCTTTGTTCCTAGTACAAGCTCTTCTACAGTATCTCCTCTAGCGGCTTTCATGTGCTGCAACAACCTACTAAACTGTTCTGTGAGATTCTGCTTCTTCAGATACATCATGCACACTGATGTCAGATTACTATCCAGATACTCTTTTTAGTATGTTACTCTGCTGTTCAAAATTTTTAAATGAGTATTTATAGCCTTATATGCTAAAATTAAAATATCTTAGCTTCTTGAAGGCTCTTCCCAATCTGTTTCCTCTTTATCTAGTCTTGTTTTCCATTCCAACTCTAAGTCTTTTTTTTTTTTTTTAAGATTTTATTTATTTATTTGACAGAGAGAGACAGCCAGCGAGAGAGGGAACACAAGCAGGGGGAGTGGGAGAGGAAGAAGCAGGCTCCCAGCAGAGGAGCCTGATGTGGGGCTCGATCCCAGAACGCGAGGATCACGCCCTGAGCCTGAGCTGAAGGCAGCCGCTCAACGACTGTGCCACCCAGACGCCCCCCAACTCTAAGTCTTAATCCTAGAAAGTCTCCAAACATATCTTTAACATCCTAGGCTCAGTGTTTTGTTTTTTGTTTGTGCGTTTTTTTTTTTTTTTGAAAACCAGCTCCCTTCACCTGCAAATCTTTCTTATTTGTGCACCAACTTTATAGAACACGCAACCACCTTTCTGAACTATTCCATGTGTAAGGGTTCTCTCGTTGTAAAATGGTTTTATTTGACCCGTTGTTAAAATGTGGAAATAATTCTTAACACTTAAAAATCATTGAGAAATTTTAAGCTCCAGTAGGGCCCACACTTCAACAAATCACTGAAGTTCACTAGCAGCTACCATCGTATATGTGCTGTTCAGCTGGATAGTCACAACTACATTGGAAATGTATTTATTGAGCATCCATTACTTGCCAGACACTCTTTTGGATGCTGGGGATAAAGCAGTGAACAGAACTGGTCATGGAGTTTATATTCTAAAGAGGAGAGACAGAAAACATAATAATTAAGTAAATTACATATCAGGAAGTGATAAATGCTATAGATAAAGCAAGCAGGGGGCAAGGGTAAGAGGGATAGGGAATTTGTGGTTGGTAAGCGCACCTGCACTTTTCTATTCACTTAAATAACTGGCTGGCTCCTACGGAAATTTGATTTGTGGCCCCTATCAGGAACGTAATATGCTGTCCTGCGCATGCTATCCACTGGCCCTATGGAACTATCAGCCTCATTCGCCTTTGGATTCCTACAGTCGAGCAGTGTTTTCAGGGCGAGAACATGATGGAAAGGGAAAAGTTAAAGAATCCCCACAGAGCTATAGTTACTTTGACCACTGCTTTCCAGGGAGGTTATTCCAGCAGGTGTTAGACGCCAAGCCTCCATCCGTTTCCAGAGCAACGGGACTGTGACGCAAACGCGGCCACTGGGAAGCCCTCAAGGGATTAGACTGCAGCTTAGGAACAAATTAAATGAGCGAGAACTAGAGCCTCTGAATGCAGAAAATGCCGCACAACTGCGGCCCTTCAGCGTCGCCGCCCGCACAGCGGCTTCCGGGCCTTTAGGGTCGCCCAGTTCTAGGCGCGACAACTTCCGGCCCCGAAGGTCCCCTGCTCCGTGGCTTGCCGGGGTCCTAGCGATGGAAAGGTGGCCGCGGCGGCCGCCTGACCCCCCCCCCCCCCCCCCAAGGAAGCCTGGGACAAATGCTGGGGCCTCTTCCGGGGAGGCGGCGGCGACAGGAGCGCTGAAAGGATCCGCACGCTGGCGGGAACTCGTCCCAGGAAGAGAGTTAGGCCGGAGCGCGGGGGTGGAGTGCGGACCGGGAGCTGGCCCGTCAGGCGGGAGGCGGGCAGGTGCTGTGGCGGAAGTGCGAGGACGCGGTCGGAGCCGAGCCGTCTAGGAAGCGGCGGCCTCGGGTCACCCAGCCAGGAGTAGCCGCCGTGCCACGGCCAGACCACAGCGATTAGGGCTCAGACGACGTCAGGATGCCTCTATTCACCGCTAACCCTTTCGAGCAAGACGTGGGTAAGTGCTGGGCACGGGCTCGGGCCGCTGTTTGTCATGTTGGAAAGTGGGCGGCGGCGACTCCGGGGACTGGAAAGCCAAGGAAAGAGAGAGAAGGGGGGCGGCGCCCCTGCCTCGCCGCCCGTTTTCCGGGAGCTACCTTGACGCGTCGGTAGCGGCCTGGGGAGTGCCTCTTGCACACCTGAGGTTAGAGTCCCCGAAAGAAGGTCCTTCCTCTCGCCGAGCGCAGGAATAGGGAAGAGCCTGTGGCTCGCTGGGGACTGGACCAATTAAGCAATTGCAGAGTTGATGATACAAACTTCCTGCTCCGTCTACAGTTGGTTCATCACCCCCCCCCCAACTTGTAGATGATGCAGCGGTGGAAAGACCCTGCTGTCTGACGCAGCCCAACACCAGAGACCTCTACTTGCCTCCATTCAGTAGGAAAACCCTATTTCACCTCGCTCCTATACGAACGCGTCCAAGCTCTGATAGCACAGCTTCAGGATTTATTTACAGTGGTTGGAATTGTTACTCTCCATGGATGGCGCAAGTGCTATGAGATGTTCTGTCTTAGGGTATTAAAAGGAAAGCCCTAGGATCTCAAAACAGTTAAGAAAAACTGTTTTATTTGTTGGAGTTGTTAGAGCGCTGATGTTTTTAGTGATTGGAATGAGAAAAAAGTTGATAGGATATGAGAACTATTTGGGGCACTAGAAGAACAGTAAAATAAACTGGCCTTCCGTTCAGTGACTCCTGAGGTCCCTGTATGGCTTAGTGGATCACAGTTTAATATTGCTGTAGGAAACGAGGCACTGCTGTTAAAATAAAAAACACTGCCGTGTATAGATTATTTCATTGGCAGTGCCACCAATCACAGCTTCAAGTACTTGTTAGTTCAAGTATGATTGAAGTCACTATACAAAAGACAGTTTGAGGATGAAAGAGCAAGTTTGATTGAGGCCCACCACTAACAACAACAACATCTACTATTACTACTACTACTACTACTACTGCTACTTTTTCTTCTTCTTCTTTTCCTTGAGGGAGGGTTGGGAGAGAGAGAGAGAATATCTGAAGTAGGCACTGCACCCAACATGGCCTTGATCTCATGACTCTGAAATCATGACCTCAGCTGAAATCAAGAGTCAGATGTTCAACCAACTAAGCCATCCAAGTGCCCCCCACCAGTAACTTCTTTTAGACATGTTAATGGGGGGCACCTGAGTGGCTCAGTTGGATGGGCGTCTGCCTTCAGCTCAGGTCATGATT
The DNA here is from genome assembly GCF_024610735.1 of Ursus americanus. NCBI lineage: Eukaryota > Metazoa > Chordata > Mammalia > Carnivora > Ursidae > Ursus > Ursus americanus. The sequence goes on along the minus strand of NC_142127.1, from coordinate 32,991,952 downwards.
TCCGGGTCCTGGGTTCCAGCCCGGGATGGGGCTCCATACTCGGTGGGGAGTCTGCTTCTTCCTCTCCCTCTGCCCCTCCCCACTGCTTGCTCTCTCTCTCAAATAAATAAATAAGATCTTTTAAAAAAAAATAGACATGTGAATAGAATTAGTAGAAAAAGTGGAATGAAGTACTAAGGAGTTTAAATTGCCCTTAAATCCATATCACGGAGGAAAAGTTATATATTACATTTTTCAGAACTGAAGTCTCCTTTTAATTTGAAATAATTAAGTAATATAAGCAAGTTATTATTTAATGTGGGATGTCTACAGGAATATGTTCCTTTGCAGCGTCGTTGCCTTTTCACTTACCCTTTTTGATTCAGTCAGATTTTTATTACCGTTGGGGTTTTTTTTGTCATTCTTATGTTCACTTTTCATTCAACAAACATACATTGAATGATTAATGTGTGTATCTATATTGTTTTAATTTCTGAGGACACAAAAGTTTAATAGACTGAGTTCCTGCCCTCAAGGAACTCTCATACATATGTAAAATGATCATTGCAATATAGTATGATAAATATAGTACTGGAAATACAAAAGATGCTTTACATTCCTTCTTTCTTTAATAGTCATCTTCCCTGAAAAGACAACAAGGACCTTCAGGCACATGGTTTCTCTGTAAAGATGTTGATATTACTCTGTCTCTCTCTCCTTTTCCTTTCTTGACAGCAATTCTGCCTGCAGGAAGTAACCACCTCTAACTATATGTATGATAAGGTCATTTTGTAATTAAGGGTTTTTAAAGATGAAACCGCATTCCTTTCGAGGAGCAGCTTCACTGGAGGTCCAGCATTCTTGTCTGATGTCATTCATGTGGGGAAGAAATTCTTCCCTCAGACCTTGAGAAAAAGATGTCTACAAAGGCATTCATAAGTTGATGATGGTATATGACTTGTCAAATGGAAGCAGGCCAAAGGCTAGGAAGTAAGGATCTCCAGCAGGTTCCTATTTTCTTCTTGGAGTCAGATCCCACAAATCCTGAAGGGCATGTTAGCTATAGTAGCATTAGAGCTCTTGAAATATTTTATTTGGTTTCTTCAAATCTGGATTTTTGTTTTGTTCAATAAAATTCCTTTGAAGCTGTGTCGAGCAAAAAAAGAAACTATATCCACACACATCCTACCATCCTCCCCCACCTCCACATCTTAAAGTGGGTGTGTAGGGTTCTCGAGGTGGAGCTCGGTTGGGGCAGCCACTCTGAGAGAATTCAAGAGGAAAGTGAAATATGAGGGACAGAGCCACAGTAGGAAGATAGAGTGTGTAGTGTTAAAAAGGAATATGTCATTTCCTTATAGTTTAGGCCAATTTTTCCAGTCTCACTACATTGCTTCCCAAATCATGACTTGTCTTTTCTCTCCCCAACTCTAGTTCAGTTCTTATTTGGCACATCTTTTTTCTCCCTACTCAAGCCAGACAACCTTTTTTTGGCCATTTTCTGCCTTTGTGCCATTTTCTATTTACTGATACCCTTTTTTCTTTTTTCAACAACCTTAGTATTGCCTTCCTTATAGATGTACTAACTTATGTCCCACGAAGCTGAGCTCAAATTCTGCCTCTATAAAACACTTAATGACACAGTGGATTGAAGCATGAACTTTTATCTTGAAAGGAGACCTTTTTTTTAAAGATTTATTTATGTATTTGTGCGAGCGGGGGTGGAGGGGCAGAGAGAGAGAGAGAACCTGAAGGAGGCTCCACACCCAGTATGGAGCCCAACTTGGGGGCTCAGTCTCACTACCCTGAGATCATGACCTGAGCTGAAATCAAGAGTTGGATGCTTAACCAACTGAGCCACCCAGGTGCGCTGAAAGGAGACTTTTTAAGTGAAATTTGAATGCATATATTGCTGTGTCTCTGTCTTGTGTTAGAAGATACTTGACCGTGAGGTAGCTTGGGCTTTTGGTCCTGGAATCTTTTTCTCCAGTGAAATTTTATAAGAAGTGCTTAATAGGGGCATCTTTCTGGCTCAGTTGGTGGCACATGAGACTCTTGATCTGGGGGTCCTGAGTTTAGACCCCAGGGTGGGTATAGAGCTTACTTTAAAAAAAAAAAAAAAGAAATGCTCACATAAAAATCGACACTGACAGCGCTCCTTCAATACAATTTACTTAATATGTTCAGATTTATAACATTTACATACTTAAGGCAATTCTGGAACACAATTAGGTTGCTATAATCTTTGCAAAAAATTACAATTAAATTTTTTGTTTATGAATGAGAATGATTGCTTTAATAGTTATTTTCTTTCTATATTTTGTTTACAGCCTTAAGCCTTCAGATACTTAAACATTTTAATTGATGTATTTTAACAGAAAGTACAGGATATGACATAAAGTCCTTTTCCTATCATCCAACTCTGTCAAGCCTAATATTTTGCCACACTTTATTATTTTTTTTTAAGAAAACATTCAAGATGGAGTTGAAATTCTTTGGTATATTTATCAGCTATTCATTTCCTATTCTATTCCTTTATCTCCCTTCTCAGAGTTAAACTCTCTCCAGAAAGATACAACTGTATTTTATAATATAAATAACACCATACAAATATACTATATGTATTACATAAAAAATAGTGTCATTCTTTGTCATTTGTATTTAATTCAGCATTTTTGTGAATTATTTCTGTTGATATTTGTAGCTCCAGTTCATTAATTTTAACAATTGTATGGTATTCCACTGTATGAATATAGCACATTATTTGTTCATTCTATTGATGGACATGAAGTTTTTTCCAGGTTTTTGCCATAGACAACAGTGCAGTGAAAGTTCTTACCCATGTTTTCTTGTTTACGTGAATGAGAGATACTCTAGGGATTGTATCTTGAAGGAGAATTCCTTATTTAAAGTATAGATAGTGCAGACTTGCAAAATATTAGTGTAGAACTGCCTTTCAAGTGCTTGTGGGTGATTTTACTCCCACCAGCAGTGGCAGTGAAGTTCTTGTTCCACATCCTTACAAACACTGAGTATTGTCATATTTTTAAATCTATGCCAATTTGATAGGTATGAAGTACCTATCAAAGGGCAGTGTTTTCATTTCAACTTCATTGCTGGTAAAGTTGAGCTTCTTTTCACATATTTCTTGGTTATTTTGTTTTCTCTTTCCATAAATTACCTGCTTGTTGCTTTTACTTATTACTCTGTTGGATTATTCTGTTTTACTGAGTTTTAGAGTTCCTTGTACATTCTCTACTAATCTCTTGTTGGTTGTGTGAATTGCAAATATGTATCTCAGTTTGTTGCTTCTTTTTATTTTCTGATGTCTTTTATTAAGAAAATTTAAGATTTTTTTAAAAGATTTTTAAAATTCATTTGAGAGAGAGAGAGCACGCGTACACACACACACACACACACACACACACACACACACACGCAGACAGGGGTGGGGTGGGGGGCAGAGGGAGAGGGCGAAGCATACTCCCCGCTGAGCAGAGAGCCTGAATCGCGATGCAGTCCCAGGACTAAGAGACCTTGGATTTGATCTTTGTGTAGGGTCTGAGGAGGAATTTGGTTGGATAATCAGCTTAGTAGATAATAATCTATTCTCTAATCACTACTTACTGAATTGTCTGTCCTTTCCCCATGATTTTGGGACATACTGTATTTCATACAGTACATTCCTTATATGAAGCCTGTGTCTCTGCTTTCGGTCCTTCTACACTGTTCTCTGTCTGTTCTGCCACCAGTACTACTTTTAAATGTCAGTGGCCTTGGGCAAGTTCCCCTGTTTTGTTTTTCTTCATTTTCATAGTCTTAGCTGTCTTTGGACTTTGTTCTTTCAGATGGGTTTATGATCAGAGTTGTATAATCATAAAAGGGAATTTCCTTTATGTTCTTTTAGCATTTAAGAGTAAAGGCATTGTAATTTATATTTTTGTTTCCTGTGAACTAATGATGTTGATAATTAAAAGTAGACGTTTTTGTTCCTTATAATAATAATTAGTTCTAAGCTTACTTAGATTATAGTTTGAAAGTAACGCAAGAGGGCAAGAGGATGATTTTTCTACAAGTAAATATGTAACATATTATTATAGCTGTGTTCTTAGGTGGATGTGTCTTTATGCTGCTTTTTTTGTTTAAATGAAAGAACCTTAAAGGTGTTTTGAGTGTTACAAGAATAGACCTTATTTATAGTACGTAGTATAGAATATCGAACTCCAGTTACTTGGCAACTTATAATTCTAACTATCTATCACCTAGATATCAAAATAAAAGTTAAGGATATGTAATTTTTTTAAATCTCCTGTTATTTTTTTCTTCCCTTGGTTGCTTTGTGTCCCCATATCTAACATTCCCCCCCCCCCCCCGCTTTTGGTTTTTCACTTTGTATTTTAAAAAGGTTTTTTTTTTTTTAAGATTTTGTTTATTCATTTGAGAGAGGGAGGGCCGGAGTGGGGGAGGGGCAGAGGGAGAGGAACAAGCAAGTAGACTCCTTGCTGAGTGGTCACCGCTCGATCCTAGGACCCCAAGATCACAACCTAAGCCCACCACCTAAGCCAGAGTCAGCTGTTCAACCGACTGAGCCACCCAGGTACCCCATCTTTTACAAAGTTTTTAAAAATATTTTTGCTTGTAGTGTTCTTTCCTATTTCAGTTATCTGTCGATCAGCAACATTTGTCAAACCCCCTTGGTGAGAACATTGTTTTCTAGAAACCTGAGACATTTTGGTATTGCTCATCTTTTTCCCTTATCTTTTCTGTTTTAGGACTAAAGTTCGCATTCGCTTATTGGCATCTTCAAGTCTTTTGGAGTAATAAATCTTGCTTCCATCTTTTAGACTACCCTTAACATTAAAAAAAATTTTTTTTCTTAAATTCTAGTCAGCATACAGTGCAATATTGGTTTCAGGAGTAGAATTCAGTGATTCATCACTTAAATACCACACCCAGTGCTCATCACAATAGGTGCCCTCCTTAATGTCCACCCATCTAGCCCATGCCCTGCCCACCTCCCTCCATCAGCCCTCTGTTCTCTATCATTAAGAGTCTCCTATAGTTTGTTTCCCACTTTTCCCCCTTTCCATATGTTCATCTGTTTTGTTTCTTAAATTTCACATATGAATGAAATCATTTGTCTTTCTAATATTTTTTTTAATGGACCTATAACTGCTGATGTCCGAAGGATAAGCACCTCTCCTACAACACTCTGTAGAACACTTAGTATTTCTTTACCACCGAGACTTGTTTGTGACAGCTATCACTGTTCCATTCAAGGAAGATTTTCTTTAGTTTCCTCTAATTAAAGAATGTTGAAAACTGAAGATCCCATGAAGTATTTACAGGTCTGACTGACTTTTAATGCAACCTCAGAAGTTGTATTTAATAGGTCTTTTATAAGGGCGCCTGGGTGGCGCAGTCGTTAAAGCGTCTGCCTTCGGCTCACGGCGTGATCCCGGCGTTCCGGGATCGAGTCCCACATCAGGCTCCTCTGCTGGGAGCCTGCTTCTTCCTCTCTCACTCGCCTGCTGTGTTCCCTCTCTCTCTGGCTGTCTCTCTGTCACATAAATAAATAAAATCTTTAAAAAAAAAATAATAATAATAGGTCTTTTATAAAAGCATGAAGGGAAATGATGAAGAATTTAAAATTTTTATTATGTACAGTATCCCTATTTAGTATAATTTTTAAATGACCGTAACATATAGGGTGAAAAAATTTGTTGCTAGTGAAATTTTTATCATAACTAAAAACTCGGCAGACTCTTTGGTCAGTAAATATTCTTTTATGAAGCATTTGTTTATTCACATGCAACATGAGAATTGTAGAGACTCAGGATTTAGGTCATGTGAACTAAAAGGGATTTTTTATTGTTATCTGAAGCAGCTTCTTTTGCTTTTATGTGTCATGGGATGAATTATTGTAACATTCTCTTCTAAAAGCTCTGCTTAAATCTAGCACATGCATGTTTTGGTTTTCCTAGTAGTGCTGTGCCCTTGAGGGTTGAAGGGGAAGAACTTTTTCTTTCTTTTTTTTTTTTTTGACGTTGTTTTACTAGGCTCTGTTACTCTCCCTGATAGTGAATAAATACCTGTATTTAGTTTAGGGATTGAATCTAAGAAGGTCAGTGTGACATGTATCAGACAACGCCCTCTGAAAATCAGTGTTCTAAAGTGTACCACCTACTTATTTTTAGCTCATATTACTTCAGTTTCATGTCAGAAATTTGTCAGTACCTGGTGGTGTACTTTTAAGAATTTTAGTCATTCTAGTGTTATTTCATTGTAGTTTTAATATGCATTTATCTGATGACTATTGATGTGGGGCACCTTTAAATAAAATTATTTGTTGGGGCACCTGGCTGGCTTAGTCATTGGAATATGCAACTCTTGATATTGAGGTTGTGAGTTCAAGCCCCATAGTGGGTGTGGAGCTTACTTATAATATGTAAACAAACAAATAAATAAATGAATAATCTCTTTTTTGAAGTATCTATTTTTAAGTGTTTCGTCCATTTTTCTTTTCACTTAGTTTTCACAACTCCTTTTTTAAGCATGGCAGCCATTTTATTTTATTTTATTTTTTTAATTTTTTATTATGTTATGTTAGTCACCGTACAGTACATCCCTAGTTTTTTATGTAGTGTTCCATGATTCATCGTTTGTGTATAACACCCAGTGCTCCATGCAATACGTGCCCTCCTTAACACCCATCACTGGCCTATCCCAGTCCCCCACCCTCCTCCCCTCTGAAGCCCTCAGTTTGTTTTCCAGAGTCCATAGTCTCTCGTGGTTCATTCCCCCTTCTGTTTACCCCCCCTTCATTCTTCCCTTCCTTCTCCTACCGATCTCCCTGCTATTTCTTATGTTCCGTAAATGAGTGAAACCATATAATTGTCTTTCTCTGCTTGACTTATTTCACTTAGCATAATCTCCTCCAGTCCCGTCCATGTTGCTGCAAATGTTGTGTAATCGTTCTTTCTGATGGCTGAGTAATATTCCATTGTATATATGGACCACATCTTTTTCATCCGTTCCTCTGTTGAAGGGCATCTCGGCTCCTTCCACAATTTAGCTATTGTGGACAATGCTGCTATGAACATTGGGGTGCATATGGCCCTTCTCTTCACTATGTCTGTATCTTTGGGGTAAATACCCAGTAGTGTAATCGCTGGGTCATAGGGTAGCTCTATTTTTAAATTTTTAAGGGACCTCCACTCTGTTTTTCAAAGTGGCTGTACCAACTTGCATTCCCACCAACAGTGTAAGAGGATTCCCCTTTCTCCATGCCCTCTCCAACATTTGTTGTTTCTTGTCTTGTCAATTTTTGCCATTCTAACTGGCGTAAGGTGGTATCTCAGTGTGGTTTTGATTTGAATTTCCCTGATGGCGAATGATTTTGAACATGTTTTCATGTGTCTGTTAGCCATTTGTATGTCTTCATTGGAAAAGTGTCTGTTCATATCTTCTGCCCATTTTTTGACTTGATTATTTGTTTCTTGGGTATTGAGTTTGAGAAGTTCTTTATAGATCTTGGGTACCAGCGTTTTATCTGTAGTTTCATTTGCAAATATCTTGTAAGCATAGAAGCCATTTTAATCTCCAAATAAGAACATGGATTCTGATTTGAGTCTGAGCTGAGGTTGAACTACCTAGAGACCTTAGGCTAGTAAGTTAGTTTCAGAGCTGGGTGTATAGAAGGCAGGTCTTCAGTGCTTAATGGGCGATATGTGTACTTCACAGATGCATACAGAGTGTGCATGATGATTTCCTCTGTTTGCAGAGGTTATGTGATCCCCATCCAGTGTAACTGCTTTTGATTTTCTATCTATGACATTTTAGCTACTTTGCAGACTCATTTTTCCTTTTCCCCAGCTGTCTTGCACATGAAGATTCCTGGTAGGTCTATTACAATAAAAATTATGCTTACTACATTTCTGTTTCTTCCCTGTTCCCTAATGTAAGGGTGTTTGTGGAAATGAGCATGCCCATTTTGTAGAGTCGGAGGGTGCATGGGTCTTACCTGACAGGTTTAGAGAGGGCATGTTGGAAGGATCAGCCAGGAAGAAAGTGAACTTACAGGAATATAAAGGCTGGTCCTAGGCCTTTTGCCTTTTTAAAGATGGTTTACAATATTACAAAGAAGTAAAATATAATTTTGATGTGGTTTTTTCCCCTCCTTCCTGACTGTCCTATGTGTCCCCCCAAAATGCTAGTGATGATGTGTGAAATCAAAATGTGTCCGTCACTCTTCTGTATTCCACTAGATCAGGAAGCTCTTAAATATATTGTATTTTTAGATGATGTGGATGTAGATTAGATGATATTAAATGATCCTTTCCTTATGAACAAGACTTGAATTTGCATTTGTCCTATTCAGTATGTTTAAAATATTCGTACATAGGGAAACTGAAAACTAACTTGTTGGGTAGAGTTACTTTAGCAGTTTTGAATAAAAATTGTACTCAAGCAGCAGTTTGTTTAATATTCAAACCAGGGAGGATACCCTGAGTCAGATGCCCCAGATTGGAGTCCCTGTTTAACTACTTATTAGCTGTATGTCCTTGTGCTAATTACTTTTCTGTGTCTGTTTCCTTATCTGTAAAAGGGGAATCCTTACTTCATGTGATTGAAGTGTAAGTGGTTTAGCATATATAAAATGTTTTGAAGCTATTACTTACAGTTGTTTTTAATTATTATGTACCATTCAACACTCAGAGCTGTAAGTTGGTTTTCATTTTAGAAGATAATGAACAGTGTATTTTAAGGTAGACTTTATATTACTGCTTTCCCCAGAGTAAACTGAAGATTTGTATCAATGAAATACACCCAAACAAACGAAAACATTAAATGAGGAGGGAGGAGTGAATAAGAAAATGTATGTTAAACCCAGATATTCTAGAATGCTAAGTTTGGTTGTTATTAAAGTCAGAGAAAGAGGTGAAATATTTATTATCTATCAGGTTGAGGTTTTTGACATAAATATTTTAGTCTAAATTTACACAAAAATTGTGTGGTCTAGAAACTTAATAACAAGTATATATCATTATTTTAATCATTAAACATGTACGACTTATTTATAAACTAGAAAGAATTGGCTCTCCTACATCTTCAGTAATTACTTAGTTCATAATGAATTGGTCCAAAGAAAGAACATTTTTTTATCTTTAGTAAAAGCTGTCAGCTGTGGTTTCCTGTTAGATACCAAAAATGAATTCTATTCATTTACTTACTTTCCATTTTCTAGTTTATTTCTGCTATTGAAAAAAATTTTTTTCCAGTTTTCTCCTATACTCCTACTATAATTTTAAGGTATAAAAATAATTGGTCTTTTTTTTTTTTTTAAGATTTTATTTATTTATGTGACAGAGAGACAGCCAGCAAGAGAGGGAACACAGCAGGGGAGTGGGAGAGGAAGAAGCAGGTTCCCAGTGGAGGAGCCCGATGTGGGACTCGATCCCGGAATGCCGGGATCACGCCCTGAGCCAAAGGCAGATGCTTAACGACTGCGCTACCCAGGTGCCCCCTGGTCTTTTTCTTATTAATACGTAAAAGACAGATTTTCCTCTAAGATCTAAGCATTGCTTTAGTCATGTCTCAAGATACATACTGATATGTTGGGACACCTGGGTGGCTCAGTTGGTTAAGCATCTGCCTTTGGCTCAGGTCATGATCTCAGGGTCCTGGAATTGAGTCCCACATTGGGCTTCTTGCTCATTGGGGAGCCTGCTTCTCCCTCTGCCTTCTTCTCCCTCTGCTTGGTGCTTCCCCTGCTTGTGTGCTCTCTCTCTCTCTGACAAATAAATAAATGAAATCTTTAAAAAAAAAAAAAAGATACTGATATGTTGTATACTGATTATAACAAATTTTTATATTGCCCTCTGTTATAATCTTAATTATTTGTATATCCTAGTTGTTAATTTCCATGTGGTTGGTTATTATACTTGGTCTAATTAAAACAACAAACATTGTATTTAGAGAATATACTGTGTATATTGTCCTAGATTATTTCCAGGTTTTGATAGTTCCGTGCACATTTGAGGAAAGATTTAAACTCTGCTTAAATGTACAGATAGTCCTCACTTTATATAGTTCCAATACGTGTGAATTTAGTTATCATGTTTTAGTTGAGTAACACCAAACCCCCCCATTTTTTTTTAATGATTTTTTATTATATTATGTTAGTCACCATACAGTACATCCCCGGTTTCCGATGAAAGGCTCGATGATTCATTAGTTGTGTATAACACCCAGTGCACCATGCAATACGTGCCCTCCTTACTACCCATCACCGGTCTATTCCATTCCCTCACCCCCCTCCCCTCTGAGGCCCTGAGTTTGTTTCTCATAGTCCATAGTCTCTCATACCAAACCCCCCCATAAGAAGTCTTGTAATACTTTGAGCATAGAACCCAGCCACGCATACCTAGATTTTAACTGTAGGACTATGAGCTAATAATGTGTGGTGTTTTAAACTACTAACTTGGAGTAATCTGTTACATAGCAAGTTTAAAAAGTTAATATTATACTGAGACTGTTCAGTTAACATTTTTTTTATTCTTCAAATTTGATAACTGTTACTGATTTTTCTTCACATTCACTGTTTCTGCAGTCTCCAGTCTGCTTCGAAGCCCATCTAGTGAATGTTTTTAGTTGATAAGCATACTTTTTAGTTCTAGAAATTCTAATTTTATAGTTTCCTTTTCGCTGCTGAGCACCCACCATCTACTTACTTATTATGACCATCTTTTGCTTTAAGTTCTTGATAATACCTGCTATAAAGTACCTTTTTTTCTGCTAATTCTGATATTTGAGTTATGCTATTATCTTATTTTACTGATTACTTATATTTTGATTATGGGATACTTTTTCATATACTGGTGATTTTTTTATATTATGCTTTTCACAATGATTCTTTATAAGGCTAGGTTATGTTGTCTTTTTCTAAAGAGTGTTGAATTTTGTTCTGTCAGGTAATTATACTATGGGAGGATCTATTAGGTTTTCGTTAGGTTTGGTTTTCTTTGTGAGACAGACCTATTTTGATATTGAACTAAATTACAGGGGACCTTTACTCTCTTTTTGTGTTTCAGTTGGATGCCTGGAATGTTCTCTGTACTCTAGTTGGGTAGAGTATTAGTCCACTTGGGCTTCTATAACAAAATACCTTGAACTAGGTGAATTCAACAACAAATTTATTTTCTAACAGTTCTGGAGACTGGAAGTCCAAGAGCAAGGTCCCAGCAGTGTTGGTGTCTCGTGCAATGTGTCTTCCCTTGGACTGCAGATGGCTGCCTTTTCATTGTGTGCTCATATGACCTCTTCTTTGTGCTTGTGTGGAGAGAGAGTGAGATATAGTGAGCTCTGTGTTGCCTCTTCTTATTAGGATACTAATCCTACTGGATCAGGGCCCCATCCTTATGACCTCCTTTAACCTTTAGAGGCTCAGTCTCCAAATACAGCAACACTGTAGGTTGAGTCTTGAATATCTGAATTTTGTGGGGATACAAACATTCAGTCCATAATAAGCAGGAACTCCAAAGACTCCTTGCACTGCCAAACCTTTCAGCCCCACAGTGGGTGATCTGTGCTAGACTTCACAGAGACTCAAGTAGCCTAGCCCTTGACCAAGGACCCATGTTAAATCCCAGGAATTTGTTCCTCAGAAATTTGGTCTGTTTATCCCAGCTGCTCTTCTTGGGCTCGTTCTCCCTGTGTTGGGCCAGGAAAGTGTTCCCAGGCAAAAGCTTGGGCCATCATGGAGCCTTCGTATTTCCCTTCCCTCAAAGATCTCACACCAGCACTGCCTATTATTCATTTCCTGAACACCATTGCCTCATATATTGTGGCCTGTTTTGTACTTGTTTTTGGTAGAATAACGAATCTGGCAGCAGACACTCTGCTGTGGTTGGGGGCAGACCAGTCATGACTTTTTATTTTCCAACATAGTAGGAGGAGCATTATAGATGTCTTATGAGCATTTTTCTTTCATATAATTAAGTTTTAAAAATTACTGGTGGAGCCTATTTCATTAAAAGTTTCATGGGTAGACTTGAATTCTTTTTAAAGTTGTATGCTGAATACAATGCACTGTGCAGAGGGGGTGCCTTTTTGTTCTTTATAGGTATTGATGGACTGAATATGATATTGTTAGAATCTTTGTGAAATATTTCAGTGTATTTGAGGCTCTTTATATGCAGTAATCAAAACCTGGTGACGAAACGTTATGACTTACACCCACCAAACCCTGGAAATTTAGCATTTAGGCCCCAGGAGGGCTTTTTAAACTCTCTTCCCCCTCTATGCATTTGACACAGGATAATGTGAGGTATGGCCCCAACACTGGGCAAAGTGACAATGCTGTACAAGAATGGTTCCTTAATTATAATATTTAAAATTTTTTCCAGGAGTTTAAAATACTCCTAAGTACATAATTTAACTGTTATTTAGTTCGCTTGAAAAATGAAATCCTTTTTGGCAGGCCATTATAAAGTCTTCAGATTTTATACTTTTTTAAAAGCATAATTGCGAATCCTATATTTGTAGAGCATAAACTATGGTGGATAGAGTATTCAAGTCAGAATTTTTCCATTTTCTATAAAAATTAAATCAAGTAAAACTATTGTTTAGATATTTTTGAAATTATTGGACGCATTTTTGATAGGTATTAAATAGGTTTCACATTTAATTGTGTATCACAGGCTGAAATTAAAAAAAAATAATCATTAGAAGTTGAGTTTTATCAATAATAGGTTATTAGATGGTTTAAAATCAGACTCAGCTCTTTGTACTTATGCATGTGTGTACTGACAAAATTTGGTAAATGATGCTGGTTTCGCAGATTAAAGAAGAAATGATAGATTCTTGATGTTGGAACTACTGACAAATAATTAGTAAAAATATTTTTCTGTCCCTACTTCATTCCATGTGCCAAGTGAAATTCCAGAGAGACTAAAGATTTACCTATAAAAGAGAAATAATACATATACAAAAGATAATATAGGTGAATATTTAATCTTCAGGTAGTTCTAAACACTGTACCAAATGATACTATAGAAAGAAAGAATGATAGATCTTTACAGCAAAAACAAAGCCCTATCAAAAACAAAAAGAACTTAAAAGCAAAGAAAAGATGAGCATGAAGCTGGCAAGTCATATACAATACATGTGATTTGCTCTTCAGACTCCAGATCAAAGTTACCTATATATCACAGGACAAGAAGCCCTTTGCTCCCCTCTTGAGACATTTCCCTTCCCTACTTACCTTTTCTTTTGGTTGAGATTCCCAAACGTATTGTCATTCCTCTTTAGTAAACAAGCAGGGAACTGGAACCTCATAAAGCCCACTAGTGCTGTTGCCTTTTGTTGCCACATGATGTTGCTAGTGAAGTTTGAGACTATGCAGCCCCTTTGGATGTTTGCTTAGGAAACTTGCTGGTCCAGAAGCTCTTGCTGGTCCAAAACTTTGTACAGACTTTAGTGGGACCACATTGGGCCTCATTGTGCCCAGGGTGATAGGATATGGAGGAGCAACCATCATTCATTTATTCATCAAACCGCTGTTTGTTGACTACCCGACACTGTGCTCCAGATGCTGGTCTATGCACTAGATGTAATAGTAGTGAACAAAACAAAAAAATTCTTGCCGTCATGGAGCTTACATTCATTCTGGGGGTTGAGAGGAAGAGAGGTGGGGCAGAGACATACAATAGACAAAGTATTTATGTTATGCAACGTCTGCAGAAGGGCCTCTGCATGAAATCCTGACTTCTTTTAATTATTTTATATTTATTGTGTGGGGGCATCAATATGAATGATACCAGTGAGTATAACAGAGACGCTGAGGGATTGAAAATCACAGTGCATTGATAACTTCTCACTAGCTTGTAGAGGTACTTTGTGGCCACTCTGTATATAATTGTACAGCATGCAGTTATTAAAAAGTATTGGTACAGGTGTATATTTATGAACATAGAGGGATGTTTATGTAAGTGGAAATGCAGGTTAGCAAATGATACATTTAGTACGATCACAAGTATTAGTGGGAAATACTTTTTCTCTACCTCTGAGGTTTCTCTTGAGAAGGGAATTCCATTAGTGTCACCCTGAGTCTGCTCTTGCTCCTTTAAGTCAATTCATCTTTGATGGAATGACTTACCTGATTGGTAAATTTGAGAGTACTTGGCCCTACGGATGCACTTCATTGATGTGTAGGAGCTAGCTAGTCTTTCCAGAGCCGTTGAGTGATTTCTCATCTCCTCCTCTTTCATATAAGCTGTGCAAGGGCTTACCTCTGGAGGGAGCAGTCATCCCCCGTCTAGTGGTAAAGCATGTCCACCTTTGAAGTTCATTATCAGCAAACCCATTTGTCTAGTACACCTACAGCTTCTATGAGTAATAGCAGTAGTATTTTATTATTTGTTTCTCAACTTGTTCATAACTTTGGCAGGGAAGGAGTTACCAGCTTTTGGGTGCTCTCTTTGGAGGTACCTCATACATGATTCTGTTTCATTTAGTTTTACATATATTTTTAGTATTTTTCCATATACATGAAGAAAAAAGTATGGAAAGGTAACATCATATTTCAAAAGAGGTTGGTAGAATTAGGGCTTTTTTTCTTGTCTGATTTTTTTAAATTAATTTTTTTAAAAGATTTTATTTATTTGAGAGAGAGAGCACAAGAGCGGGGTGAGTGGCAGAGGGAGAAAGAGACTCCCCGCGGAACAGGGAGCTAGACGCAGGACTCAATCCCAGGACTGAGATCATGACCTGAGCCGAAGGCAGATGCTTAACCGACCGAGCCACCCAGGTGCCCCTTGTCTGTACTTTTGAATTCACTGAATTTATTAGATATGTAATTAAGAAATAGTTAAGTATTTTAAACCTCTAAAATATACAGCATGGTCTGACTTCCCATGTAGAAGAATTAGTCATCTTTGTACAAGGGAAAAAGCTGGACCTGAGTAGGTATGTTTCCACCTCATAGCGTGGTGCTTGAGTCTAGAACTTACAGTAGGCAAAAATATATTACTTTTCTAAAATCTCTGGCTTGTCATTTCAACACATATGTCACAATAATTGCTTTCCATCCATTAATAGTTTGAGGCAATTTGCGTGGTTTTTAAAAGTGAGTTCCGGGGCGCCTGGGTGGCGCAGCCGTTAAGCGTCTGCCTTCGGCTCAGGGCGTGATCCCGGTGTTCTGGGATCGAGCCCCACATCAGGCTCCTCCGCTGGGAGCCTGCTTCTTCCTCTCCCACTCCCCCTGCTTGTGTTCCCTCTCTCATTGGCTATCTCTCTCTGTTAAAATAAATAAATAAAATCTTTAAAAAAAAAAGTGAGTTCCAGCATTTAACTGAAGTTAAATAGATTCTGTATTTCTCTTTTCTACTTGAAAAGTTTGATAAACCTGTTTATTTTGTGGGTTCTTTTATTATTCCTTGCCTTTAAGAAAGAAACGGCTCTAGATTTCTACTGTCCTTCCTGCTTATCACCGTGATAGGCCTTTATGAATATAATACTCAGATTTGGCCATATTTGAAATTATAGATTTATTAAAAAGGGAAAAGATTAAACAATGTTTCTAAAGTGGTAATTTTTATATCCCCATCTATTAGGAAAAAAGTATTTCTTGATTTCAGAATTTTATAAAAGTTAGTAGAGTAGGGACACCTGGGTGGCTCAGTCCGTTAAGCATCTGCCTTTGGCTCAGGTCATGATCCTAGGGTCCTGGGATGAGCCCCCACCAGGCTCCTTGCTAAGCAGGGAGCCTGCTTCTCCCTCTGCCTGCCACTCCCTCTGTTCATGCTCATACTCTTTCTCTCTCTGGCAAATAAATAAAATCTTTTTTTAAACATTAGAGTAAAATTGCATCATAATTCAGTCATTACATTCTCATCATGATTTTTAAAATTTTACTTTTTAATTTTTATTTCAATTATGAAATACTTAAGACCACAAAAACATGCTGAGAATAAAATAATCTCTAGATATTCCGTGCCCAGCTTAATAAACAAAACCTTATAAATACAAGTAAGCCCCTATTTACCCCATCCTACCTCCAGTTTGATGTTTATCATTATTATGCATATATTAATATTTGTACTACCTATGTATCACTAAAGAATATAATGTATTTTTGAGTATTTTAAAAGTTTATATGAAACATTCATATAAAGTGAGAATGTAAAATGGAACAACTGCTTTAGAAAACTGTTTGCCAGTTGCTAAAAAAAATTAAGCATAGAATTACCATACAACTCAGCACTTTTCTTAGGTATATACCAAAGAGAGAAGTATATACCACACAAAACTTGTGCACAAATGTTCCTAGTAGCATTGCATTATTCATATTGGCCAAAAAGTTAAAAAACAAAACAAAACCAAGCGACTCCCAAATGTTCAACTGGTGAATGGGTAAATAAAATGAGGTATATCTACAATGGAATATTGTTCATCAATAAAATTAACTGAAGTATTGATACGTGTGTCAACATGGGTGAACTTGAAAACATTCTGCTAAATAAAAGACACTAGTCACAAAAGGCCATATATTGTATGATTCTCTTTATATGAGAAGTCCAGATTAGGAAAATTTACAGGAATGGAAAACAGATTCATGGTTGTCTAGGTTGGGACATTGGGGGGGACATTGGGCTGTGACTGCCAATGGGTATGGATTTCTTTTTAGGGTGATGAAATGTTCTAGAATTAGATAATGGTGATAGTTGCACAAATCTGTGAATATGCTAAGAAAATCAAATTGCATACTTTAACTGGGTGATTTGTATTGGGATGTGAATTATAGGTCAGTAAAGCTGTTTAGAAAGTTTATGTGAATATTATATATTCTACTATTAGCTTTTTAAATTCAGTATAAACCAAATCATTTTATTTTGGGATTTATACATTTTTGTACATTTAGTTCTATATAACTCATTTTCACCTTCTGGTATGTGAATTTACTGTATTTTATTAATCCATTGTCCCTTTTTGCTCTTTAAAAACAATGCTTTTGTGAACAGTCTGATCCATATTTCCTTATATGATGATATATTTTTATTTTATTTTATATCATTTCATTTCATTTCATTTCATTTCATTTCATTTTAAATTCAGTGTGGGGTTGAACTCACAGCCCTGGGATCAGGACCTGAGCTGATATCAAGAGTCAGACACTTAACCCACTGAGCCACCCAGGAGCTGCGATGATGATACATTTTTAAGGCTTTCTTCCAAATTATAATTTGAAGAATTATTGATAATTTGTAATTTATTTAGTATTATTTATTTATAAGACATTTTATTGGTGTACCCCACACTTAATTCATATAGTTATACAATTTGAAGTTGAAAGTAGTAAAAGTACTCTATCTTCTGAAAATTTTCAGTGGTTCTTTTATACTTGGCAAAAGAAAAGGGCTTCTTAACTAGTGTTCCTTTCTTGGTATTTTATTGTTAAGTGTGACATGTCCTAATTTTTGTGTATGCTGATATCTTATAGAAAAAGCCACAAATGAGTACAACACTACAGAAGATTGGAGTCTTATTATGGACATATGTGACAAAGTTGGAAGCACTCCTAATGGGTAAGATGCCTAGACAAGCCCAGTGAATGTCTAGGAGCTTAATAACCTTTGTCTCTTTTCCCAACGTAACTTTGAAAGGAAAATGGAATTTTACTATTTACTTTTGGGGGACAAAAGTTAGGAGATCCTGGTGGCCAGTTTTATGGAATTAACCTTATCCTGAAAGAACAAAGGGAAGAAGAGTTCAACTGAAAACCTGAGATATATAAAGCTTTGACTCAATAGGGACACATGTTAACGATGAATAGACTAGTTATTTAGGGAATTGCCCTGTGACTTAGACATGTATGGGAGCCTTTTAATAATGAAGTAGATAAATATAATAACGTAGTATGTAATAGACTGAAGAAGCCCTTCAATACTGAGTAGGTAAATATAATAACATCATTATGAAAAAATGGATATAAAAAAGGGTGCTTTTGGGGGAGAATGCAGCGATTAAGCTGAACTGATTATACTTTAGAGGACTGATGAAAGCATTTAACATTACAGCTTTTCAAAGTACCTTCATACATGTTTATACTTATACCTTTGAAGACTGTATATCTTGCAGGGTTTTTTTAAGATAAGAATTTTGTCTGACGCCAGCTTTGGATATGGCAAAACTCTACAATTACTCCATAGAGTTTACTGCTCTGGGGGATCCACCAGCAGGAGCTGAGCATGTTGAATACTGTACCCAGATAGGGGTCTTCCAGAAAAACATAGCAAAGGCAACTGAATCGTGCATCTCAGAGCCAGAGGAACATGTTTATGAAGTTGTTTATACAACCTCATACCCAAGTTTACAGCAAAGCAGATACTTCCGGTTTGCTCTGAGCATTGAGGCGGTAAAAGCAATTGACTATATGAAAACCAGGTTTCTCTAGGGTCCGAGGAAAAAGGAGGGCAGTCGAGTGGTACCACTAGGCAGTTGCACTCCACAGCACCGATTAACAGAAGCTCAAAGAGCCAAAATAGAGCAGCCCCCCAAACCTCACTGTGTGGGAAAGAAGTTCTGCGTACCCTGGAAAGACTCATTATTTATCCAAAGGTGAATGGCTTGGTGGTGGGTAGTATGGAGAAGCTGAGAACAGTGCTTGCTGATGGACGTGACTGAACAGAGATCAAACTGCAGTGCAGGTGGAGTTGATTGATTACAACACATAACACCTCTTTGATGAGCATTTAGTCAGTCCTGTGCTAGAGTCATAAGTTAGGCAACTTGGTTTTGAATTTCTCTAACCTTGTGTTTTTCATTGCTTTTTGCAGGGTGAGAGAGTTCATAATGTGCTTGTTCATGTTTCTTTTAGACCCATGTTGAATGTGACTTTAAAAATTTTTAAAGAAAATTGGATTATCAAATAAAACCTTTTCCCAGGGGAGAAAAAAAAGAATTTTCTGTCTGAATACTAAATCTGTCTTGAAGAAATAAGAAGATAATTTATATGACATAGGTCTCTTGTGTTGATCTTTTGGAAATTATTCGACTCTTTTTAAAAAATTTATATTTAGATTCAATTAACTAACATATAATGTGTTATTAGTTTCAGAGGTAGAGGTCAGTGATTCATCAACCTTATTTAATACCCAGTGCTTATTACATCACATGCTCTCCTTAATGTCGATCACCTAGTTACCCCATTCTCTCACCCCCTTCCCCTCTAGCAACCCTCAGTTTGTTTCCTATGATTAAGAGTCTCATGGTTTGTCTCCCTCTCTGATTTTGTCTTGTTTTATTTTTTCCTCTCTTCCCCTATGATCCTCTGTTTTGTTTCTTAAATTCCACATATGAGTGAGATCATATGATAATTCTTTCTCTGATTGACTTATTTCGCTTAGCATAATACCATCTAGTTCCTTCTACATTGTTGCAAATGGCAAAATTTCATTTTTTTAATGGCTGAGTAGTATACACACACACACACACACGTATTGTATGTATATACTACATCTTCTTTATCCATTCATCTGTTGATGGACATCTGGGCTCTTTCCATAGTTTGGCTATTGTGGACATTGCTGCTATAAACATTCGAGTGCAGGTGCCCCTTTGGATCACTACATTTGTATCTTTGGGGTAAATACCCAATAGTGCAATTGCTGGGTCGTAGGGTAGCTCTATTTTCAATTTTTTGAGGAACTTCCACACTGTTTTCCAGAGTGGCTGCACCAGTTTGCATTCCCACCAGCAGTGTTAAGAGGGTTCCCCTTTCTCTGCATCCTTGCCAACATCTGTCGTTTCCTGACTTGTTAATTTTTGCCATTCTGTTGTAAGGTGGTATCTCATAGTGGTTTCGATTTGTATTTCCCTCATGCCAGGTGATGTTAAGCATTTTTTCATGTGTCTGTTGACCATTTATATGTCTTCTTTGGAGAACTGTCTGTTTATGTCTTCTGCCCATTTCTTGACTGGATTTTTTGTTTTGGTGGTATTGAGTTTGAGAAGTTGTTTATAGATTTTGGATATTAGGCCTTTATTTGATAAGACATTTGCAAATATCTTCTCCCTGTCAGTTGTCTTTTGGTTTTGTTGACTGTTTCCTTTGCTGTACAAAAGCTTTTCATCTTGATGAAGTCCCAGTAGTTCATTTTTGCCTTTGTTTCCCTTGCCTTTGAAATTGTGTCTAGCAAGAAGTTGCGGTGGCCGAGGTCAAAGAGGTTGCTACCTGTGTTCTCCTTTAAGGGAATTATTTGGCTCTTGATTTTGGAATATACAACCTTTGCAACAAGCTGCTCTTTTTTATTTTATTTTTTGAGAGTTCCGCAGTTCTGTGAACAAAATATTGTAGTGGAATCATTTTACAGATTTACTCCTTTAATGAAGTGAGGTTTGCGGGATTTTATTTTTAAATTTAAAGTTATTTGGTAGTAGAATGCCTTATATTTTTAATGTTTAAGTTGAAATTCTGAATAAATATTTAATATTCTTCATTTTTTTTTCCTTAGAGCAAAAGATTGCCTAAAGGCCATAATGAAAAGGGTAAATCATAAGGTTCCTCATGTTGCTCTGCAGGCGTTAACTGTAAGTAAAAGTCATGTTATTATTTGACCCAAATTTTAAATGTGTATTTGTTTCAGTAAGTTAAGTAAGATAATATCTCAACATTTGTATATTGATTTTTATTTTAATTAATAGCTTCTTGGGGCTTGTGTGGCAAACTGTGGAAAGATATTTCATTTAGAAGTATGTTCCCGTGATTTTGCAACAGAAGTACGTGCTGTGATAAAAAATAAGGTAAATTTTTAAAAGAGAAGAAATTTAAGTCATTAAAAAGTACATATACTGTCTGCCATTTTAACCCTATATAGCATTATAAAGTTGTATTATGAATGAAATCGCTTTTAGCTAAGTTTGAAATGAAATAAACTTCCTGTTCTAAAACTTGATGTTTTTATTTGTAGCACCAAAACCTGTTTTCCTTCTCAAAGCATATATACTAGTGATAATAGCTAATCTTTATTTAGAGTTATAAGCAGTCGCTGCTTTAAGAATTTTACATATACTGTCTTGTTTAATGCTCTTAATAACCCTTAGAAGTTAGAGTCTCTTGTTATTCCTATTTTATAAATGGAGAAGCTGAGGCTCAGTGAGAAGTTCAGTAACTTGTCCCAGGTCATGCAGCTAGTAGTGGCATAGCTGAAGTTCAGATCCAGGTTTCTATAACATCAGAGTCCAGACCAATCACTATGCTGTACTGATTCACACTAGAGATGGTAAGCAAAGAGGACCTTTATTTTAGAGCAGGGTTGGTGGGTGAGGGGTCTTCACAATAGGGTTGCTGTTACTGATTTCTTAGGTATAGAAACTCTGAAGCTTCTGCTATTAGTGGCAAAAATCCAGGAATTTTAGTTTAGTTGATATAAAAAGCTTAATCTAATATTGAGTATATTTAAAAAACTTAGAAGAAATAACGTCTGAATATAAAAGATCTGTTGTCATTATACTGAGAGTTAGAAATTGATGTTTAAAAGGGTAATTTTACAAGAAACAACTCTATCTTAAAATTAAAATAGGCATTATCAAACACTCATCTAGGCTAGGGATCGCTGGACTTTTGTTGATGTTTATATAATTAAAGAGAATTTTGGTGGTGATAATCTGTTAAATAATTCACATACTTACTTTAACCATTACTTCAACCACAGTTTTCTTTCTTTCTTTGCATTGCCCTTTTGAGGCGCATCCTAAAGTATGTGAAAAGCTGAAATCTTTAATGGTGGAGTGGTCAGAAGAATTTCAGAAGGATCCTCAGTTTAGTCTGATATCTGCAACTATTAAATCTATGAAAGAAGAAGGAATTACTTTTCCTCCAGCAGGTTCTCAGGTAAGAGATGCATTTAGATCCTTGGTTGACCTTACACTATTTTGAAAGTACGTATCTTATATAAAAGCTAGGCAAGGTCTGTCTTAATCATCCTTTCCCACCTCTACTTTGCAGGTGTCTGTCTGAGATAGCGCCTTGTATTTAGTAGATGTTCTAATTGTCGAGTGAATTTCTTCTAAATATCAGAACTTTGAGAAGTGAATCAGCCATAAATCTGTTTAATGCTACTCTAAGTCTAGAGTCATGTAAAAGGCATAGATGTATGAGGGAGTCCTTATGTTTAAGAAATTTATAGTAAATTTGGAGGGTAGCTATATACATGTGAAAAATAACTAAATTGTAAGTGACACATACAGATAAGGGAGGGGCAACAAAGACTAGATGCCAGAAGAGAGAGGTAACTACAGACTGGGATGGTAAAGAGGTAGAATTTTTAGACCGGAATGTATTTCAATAGATAGGAGGGAAGAGGTCCTATTGGGGGAGGAATTATCGATATGAACAAATTCATGGTATTGAGAAAGCTCCACACCTGTTTGTTGAAGAGTGAATTTGCCTGGAGTGAATGGTTTACATATAGATGAGTGGAACTGTAAGCCTAGAAATTTATTTGAGGAGATAGGGAATAGCTTTAGTAGGACAGGGGTGGAGGGATAATGAGTCACAGAGTGGGCTATTTAAGTGTGGGAGAAGAACACTATCTTGAGTTTTGCTTCAGTGCCTCTTGCCTTCCACTTAATATTAGGTATACAGGCTAGGGGAAGAAACTAAGGGGAGTACTGTATATTTTATTTTAATTTAGACTGTAGACTAAACAGACAGAATCTTTAGAGTTGACCGGAACTAAGGGTTCAGGGAGCATTTGGGGACAAAAATCTTGTAAGTAATGAAAGCTAGCATTTTTCTGCTCTGTTTTCTACATGTCAAAACCTATGTTTAAAGACCTGGTTGATGGTTCAGGATCCTGGACATCAGGGGCGCTTGGGTTGCACAGCGGTTGGGCGTCTGCCTTCGGCTCAGGGCGTGATCCCGGCGTTATGGGATCGAGCCCCACATCAGGCTCCTCTGCTGTGAGCCTGCTTCTTCCTTTCCCACTCCCCCTGCTTGTGTTCCCTCTCTCGCTGGCTGTCTCTGTCAAATAAATAAATAAAATCTTAAAAAAAAAAAAAAAAAAGGATCCTGGACATCTCTTCTGTGCCTTTAAATTTAAGCATGACCTTCCTAAGTCCTTGCTGTGCCTGAGGAAGCACCACGAGTCAAGTACAATGACTACTAAAAGAGAGCTTAGCATGTATTCCTAGAAGTACGCCTGTTGTCTCTGTCCGCCCTCTTCTCTTCAGTAATTATCATGGCTTCTTGCTACTGCCTCTCGTGGAGCTTTATGCCCCTCACTGAATGAGAGACCTTGGACAGTTGAGATCAGGGAAGTACAATCAGGAGATATTCGTATTTAAGTACTTTCTGTGGGCCATGTTCTGTGTCAGATACTCAGATGGATGCAAAATGTAAGCCAGTTTGTGCCCTTTGTGAGTTGATAATGTTTTCTTGAAACTCTGATGTTTTATTTTAGTATTTGAAAACTGCTACTTAAAATTTTTACAAAGAACTTCACTTTTAAAAGAAACTCGTCAGTTTTTTAAAAATTAACATGTGCGAGTAATTATAGAGCTTGTGTTTTCTTTGAAACGGTGGCTGTGTTCATTTTACTCATACATTTACAGACTGTCTCAGCTGCTGCCAAGAACGGTACATCATCGAACAAAAACAAAGAAGATGAAGACATAGCTAAAGGTAAATGTTCAAGCATGTATAATTTAGTGTTTCTTCGAACATCCTTGCCAGAACAATTTATTTAAATATAAATTATAATCAAACTTGGTATGCTTTTAGTATTTTACCTCACATCTAGTAGGGTCTGAAAAGTAAGGAAAACAATGGATATGATACAAGATTGATTTAATTCATAATCCTTTTCAGTAATATATATTTAATGTCCTACCTTTGGAGAGATTTCATTTCACCTTTTCTTTAATGCCAAAGTTATGAGTCAAGCACAGAAATATGTTCACGGCTTGTCCTATATGGAAAGCTACCCATATTATAATGTCACAATCTGTTTGCTATAAAAATAATAGCTGCTGTATATGACAGACTGTGATAACAAGGAATGAGCAAAAACTTTATTTTAAAAAAATGTCATGATTTTCTGCCCTGTCCTCCCACATCCCAAGAAAGTTAACTATTTAGCATTTAATTGGACAAATAAAACATTCACTTCATTTATTCTTATTAAGTATTACATTATTAAACATTTCTTTTTAAACTTTAAAAATCAGAATTAATTCTGGCTCCCTTGTTTTTTTGCATTTCATTTTTTCAAATTAGCTATCGAGTTATCATTGCAAGAGCAGAAGCAGCAGCACGCAGAAACAAAATCCTTACATCCATCTGCAGAAATTCAGTTAAATAATAAAGTTGCAAGGAAAGTGAGAGCTTTATATGATTTTGAAGCCGTTGAGGACAATGAACTCACCTTTAAACATGGTGAAATTATTATTGTTTTGGATGACAGGTAAGTTTCAGATCTTTATTTCTGGAATATTTTGAAGTTATTAAGTATAATCTTTATTTAGAATCTGGGATATTCAGGTCTTTGACTTTGGTGTATTTAAATCATAAAAGAGCCTTTTCATACCTTAATTTTTTTTCTAAAATAGAAGTTAGACTAGATAATGTGGGTTCCTTATTGTTTTATTAAATTTGGATGGTATTCTTTATATCTTGGATAAAAGATGTATTAAATAATATTGTTGCTTATCACAACTGCAAAACATAAATATTTAGTCGTCTGAATCCATTTACATTGGGAGTTGTGTATATCAAAATTACTGGCAAAAAAAAAAAACAACCTTTAGGAAGAAATACAGCTATATTATCTTTTTTTTTTTAAAGCGGAAGAGAGGGTGAGGAGGGGCAGAGGGAAGAGGGAGAGAGAGAGAATCTCAAGCTGACTCCATGCCCAGCTCAAAGCCCGACACAGGGCTTGAGTTCACAACCCTGGGGATCATGACCTGAGCTGAAACCAAGAGTCGGATGCTTAACTGACTGAGCCACCCAGGCACCTCAACTATATTATCTGATAAAAGCAACCAGAAGCTATGCTCAGTTCTTCCCCAATTCTTAACTTGCTACTGTACTCTCCCTCACAGTTTCTCTATCATTTAAGGTTATAGTAAAGAGTAGATCTATTTTACATCTGAAGCTCATATAATATTGTATGTCAACTACACTTCAACTTTTTAAAAAAGGATAGATCTGTCTCTATTGGGTCTAATTCTATTTTTTACTTTGTTTTTAAAAGAAGTAGATGAAATTTAGCAAGGGTGACACCTAACAGCTTGTTGCTATGAACAGAGATTGCAGATGCATTTGGTATCTGTTATAAATAACTTAGGATATATTAGTTAAGTGCATTTTTAAATGAGTAGATACACAAAATGGTTTTACTTTCCCGCAGTAAATAGTTATTGAGAAAATATTATGTAATAGGCTCTGTTTATATAAAAAAATGAATGAGGACACAGTTCTGTCTTATAAAATCTAGACTAAAGGGAGTTAAAATTTCTATAGATATTTGTATGGAATGCAGATTGTGAATGCCATAAAAGAGGTAATGTTGGGGTCCAGAAGAGACCAGGTTTATACCACGTACAAGCATCTGGCAAAGAAGGCTTAACCAGGGGGTTCATTTCAGGTGAACTTTGGTTTTGATGGGATAGGAAAAATTTTGCAAGAAATTGAGAATAGGAAAAGAAGGTCTCTTAAGCAGTCTAGAAAGTAATCATTTTCCTTCTTTAATTTTCTTTTTTAAATAATCATTTGGAGTGGAACACATGATCCCTGGATGAGAGTAAATAAATATTAAGGCTCAGAAGTAGTGTGGGCTCTGAATACAGACAGCCTGAAATGTCAGGCTTCCTAGTGTAGCTTTTTTTTTTTTTTTTTTTTTTTTTTAAAGATTTTATTTATTTATGTGACAGAGAGACAGCCAGCGAGAGAGGGAACACAGCAGGCGAGTGAGAGAGGAAGAAGCAGGCTCCCAGCAGAGGAGCCCGATGCGGGACTCGATCCCGGAACGCCGGGATCACGCCCTGAGCCGAAGGCAGACGCTTTAACGACTGCGCTACCCAGGCGCCCCTCCTGGTGTAGCTTTAGTTAGAATATTTACAAAAGAACTTAGGTTTATACTTCAGGTACTCCTATACAACTAGAAAATTAAATTTATAAAATAAATAGAGACTAAACTACGATATGAGTAGTTTTTGGTCTAAGATTCAAATTTTGAGTGTTTTATGTAGTGAGAAAAAAATTTTTTTTGAGATTTGTGGTATTTTAATTTTCTTTTTGTGCTTTCATGTGTTTTTTTTTTTTCATTTTTTAAAAATTTTATTATGTTAGTCACCATACAGAAAATATTCTAAATAAATTGCTGTTTGGGGTGCCTGGGTGGTGCAGTTTGTTGAGCGTCTGATTGTTGATTTCGGCTCAGTTTGTGATCTCAGGGTCATGAAGTCCAGCCCCAAGTCAGGCTCTGTGCTCAGTGCGGAGTCTGCTTCAGATTCTCTCTTCCTCTCCCTCTGCCCCTCCCACTAACGTGCACGTTCTCTCACTCCCTCTCTCAAAAATAAATAAGTCTTCAAAAAAATAAAATAAATTGCTACTTACAAGGTAAATAGAGTACTGAATAATGGCACAGGTACTTTATCTCTTCCCTTCACAGACCTGTACTACCCTGTGCTGTGATAACTCAATTCTGTGACTTTTGCTTTTGTACCTGTTGTGAGTCTTTCATACAGAATGTATCCCCTTGACATCAGTGGAGGTTCACATGGCATTGTACTCTTACTGCAGTCTGCAGGCTGGCAGTGAGTCAAGGGCTACGTGGCTGTGCTGCATGTGTCTCTTCACACATGTTTAAGCGCAAAGTCATTTAACAACTTAGACTCATATCAGACTACGTTCACTTGAGACTTAACACTGCAAAGGGGAACTTTTTTCTTGATAACTTCTAAGAGAATTCAACATGAATACGACGGAATATGTAGATTGATTGCTATCATTTTAATGATAAGATACTCCAATCTTAAAGTTGCCGTAGACATGCTCATTAACACCTATAGGTTAAATGTTGTCATTCTGGGTGATGGATTGTTACTGGCAAGATATTTAAGCACAAATGCAAACTTGGGTCCTAAAGTTAAATGGCAGTCTTCAGTTAAAAGGAGGTCATCTACATGATCCAGAATGTGACTATTCATTGTTTTCATATTGCTGTGGAAATGAAAGCACAAAATTAAAATTTCCACATGCAGAATTTGAAGTCCCTTGAAGATACATCATGCTTGGACTTCAGCTTAAGAAACACAGAGCTGGGGCGCCTGGGTGGCACAGCGGTTAAGCGTCTGCCTTCGGCTCAGGGCGTGATCCCGGCGTTATGGGATCGAGCCCCACATCAGGCTCTTCTGCTATGAGCCTGCTTCTTCCTCTCCCACTCCCCCTGCTTGTGTTCCCTCTCTCGCTGGCTGTCTCTCTCTCTGTCGAATAAATAAATAAAATCTTTAAAAAAAAAAAAAGAAAAAGAAACACAGAGCTAATAGAAAAGGCACACATTACTTATTAACAGAATATACCCCCCCAAAGAAAAAACTTTTCACTTTCTACATTTTTAGCTTTATCTCACCACTCTTTGTTTGTTCTTTTTGTTGTTGTTGTTTTGTTTTTAGGATTGATTGATTTATTTGTCAGAGAGAGAAGGAGGGAGAGAAGGAATATGGAATATGGAAATATGAAAGAATGCAAAAGAGGGTACTCTCCCTGCCAAGTATCAGGGCATATTAATAAGCTGTAGTAAATAAATTTATAGATAGTTCAACAGAATGGAATCCAGATCCATCTGCTCATGAATAGATAGCAGCCTGCTGTTTGAAACAGGATATCATAAATCAGTAGAAAAATGATGTACTATTCAATAAATTTTTACTGGGATGAATGGCTCCTTATACAGTACAAATAAAATTTTGATTCAGTTTCACATACTACATTTGGTTTCTGCTCAGGTCATGATCTCAGGACTGTGAGATCGAGGTCTGTGTCAGGCTCCATGTGCAGAGTCTGCTTGAGATTCTCCCTCTCCCTCTGCCCCTCCCTGCACTTGCACACACGCATGCTCTCTCTCTAAAATAAAAGAATCTTTAAGCAAAAAAGAGACTTAAACATGGGGGAGAGATAAGAAAGAAAACTTAAAACTATTAAGTATGTTGGAAAACAGATTTGGGAGGTAAGGGATAGAGAAAGACTTCTTTTAAGAAAACTATAAACTATAAAAGATTGCTAAATTTGATTACATGGAACAAAAAACACCGTGCAGTAGAAGAAACTGTAAACATATGTTAAAAGACAAGTGACAGTTTGAGAGAAGATATTTGCATAATTCAGACAAACAGTTGCTATCCAGAATATATAAAGAACTCCTACAGATCCATGTAAAGAGAGAAATAGCCCAGTGGAAAAGAAAAGTAGACAGAAAACATGAACGAACAGTTTTATAGAAGGGGCCGTCGGAATGGCCCGGAAAACGTGGATGCTCAGGAAGTGCAAACGAGCGTAGCCTTGAGATATGATTTCTCTCCTGTCTGGTGTCAAGCATTGCTTGGACACGTAACAAATATGAGAGAAAATGACATTCTCACATGCTGCTGAGGGAAGGAGGATGGTGCATTGCCGTAACCACTTAAGAGACTATTTGGCAGTATTTGGTAAATGGAAAATGTTTTTATCCTGAGGCCCAGCAAGTCCGCAGCTGTGGGTAAGCCTAAAGAATTGTTGCTTGTGTGCCCTAAAGTCTAGAATGATCATTAGACCAATCTTTTTAAGGTGAAAGACTGGAAATATCTAAGTGTCCATCTTTATGGGGATGGATAAATCAAATATGCTGTGTTCAGATGATGGGTCTTTAAAAGGGATAAACAAGATATGAAAGTATTAACATATAAAATATAAAAATCTATAATGATTAATATATCTATAGACTTTGATATAGGTATATATAAACAAAAAATACACTTGCAGGAAGGCTATATACCAGCTTTATGGTAATGGTTTGGTAGGTTGGATGTGGGATTGGGACTTAGGCTTGTTGATAAAGGGGACTTCATTGTTACCTATATATATTTTTTTAAAGCCCAAAATCAGCTATGACCACGTGTTTAATTGGTTCTAAATTTAAATATGGGAATGTGGATGTTTGCTTTATTTGTGCTTTTTGGTATCTTTTATTAAGTTTAAGAACTGCTTTTAAATATAGTTGAATGTGAACTAGTATTTTCAAAGTAGGCTAAATTTAATTTTTATTTTAATTCCTCTTGCCGCTAGTGTACTTAAAATGTAGAGGAACAGATGACATTTTTGTGCTGTATTTTCAGTGATGCCAATTGGTGGAAAGGAGAAAATCACAGAGGAATAGGACTCTTCCCATCTAATTTTGTAACAACTAATTTAAACATAGAGTCTGAGGCAGGTAAGTTAAATTTTAAGGAAGATTAAATCTATTAAAGTTTTTTACACTCGAGTTTTATGGTTCAGTTTTGTTATTTTTTGTTGTTTTTTAAGTAATTTGTACACCCAGCGTGGAGCTCGAACTCACGGCCCTGAGATGAGGAGTCACATGCTCTACCCACTCAGCCAGCCAAGTGCCCTGGTTCAATTTTGAATATAAAGTAGACTGGCATTTAACTCTGTTTTAAATTATTTATAGATAGTACAGTTTAATTTCTTACCAAATTAAAGGGTTAACTTACTCCAAGTCAATTCCAAGAATCATTTTTTTATCATTTTATTTTAAACTCTTTGAGTATAAGGCATAAAGGGCATATAAGGCATGAAACAATCTGTGATGACCATGCAGATATTTAATTCAACCTAATTATGGTTTAAGAGGCAGTTTGTGGTTTCAGTATAAAGAATATTGGTTTTATTCATCACTGAACCACAGTATCGAAGGGAGTAGGTGGCGGGGTGGGGGCTGGTTGACAAGTGCCAAGTGTGATTACAAGGGTTAGGAGTACTCCTAAATTTTAAATTTTTCCTCACCTTAATTTGATCCTAGGGAACTTGAAGCAATAATAAAGCAATATAATTAAGACATTGGGTTCCTGCTTCAGATCTTCTGCTGTCAACCATGCAGAGAAGGCTTCCATTTGTTATGCAGGCAGAAAGGTGGGGGGTTGCTGAGTGTAAAGAGCAGCTAATAGTATTACTAACGATGCTCATGATCAGAAATAATATAGTTCAGTGGTGTTTGAGTAATCATTTATCAGGTGTTGTGCAAAGTCCTTGGCCTGCACTATTTCATTTAATCCTCATAACACCGTGAGATAGATACTTTCGTTACCCTATTTTACAGATAAGGAAACTGAGGCTGATGGTTTATGTGGCTGGTAGGTGTTAGAGCCGTGATTCTCAAGTCAGCCAGTCTCCTCTTAGATGTACTTATACTGACTTACTATGGGACATGTCAGTGCTAGTCTGTATTATCAGTTTTAGAGAAGAAACTTAAATCGCGGACTCTGGGAAACAAACTGAGGGCTTCAGAGGGGAGGGGGGTAGGGATTGGGATAGGCTGGTGATGGGTATTAAGGAGGGCACGTATTGCATGGTGCACTCAGTGTTATACACAGATAATGAATCATGGAACATTACATCAAAAACTAAGGATATACTGTATGGTGACTAACATAACATAATAAAAAATTATTATTAAAAAAAACTTAAATTGTGAAAGCTCTGTGCATTGTGTCTAACATCATCTTTGTATGGGTGGAGTTGATGGCATTCAATTAAAGTAAACTTGAGAGACTTAAAGACTCATTTAAAGACTGAGTACTTGGCTGGTATTTATACTTTTTATTCCTCTAGTGTGACTCTCTAAGTAGTTGTGAAAATTGTAGATGCTGTTTTTAATAACTTTGTAAGACCATGCTCAGGGGATCCTATTTAGAAATTTCCCCTTGGCATAGGCTGGAGCGCCTGAGCTGTGGTTTCAAAAGTAAAAAATATTCTGGCTTTTCAGTATATCCTCATGTTATGTTGAGCTCTGTTCCTTAGGACCTGGTTGAAAGTTAGCCAGATATTTGAAGTAAGTGGCTAACTGTTGGGACTTAAAAATCCTTTGGTTATAGAGATTTTTTTTTTTTTCCTGAGGGGGTACATTTTATTGGAAACCTTAAATACTTTTCAGACAGAACACAGTATCTTCATTCAAGGTTCTCACGGGGCCTGCAGAGCAAACTGAGATTTTTGGATTAAGGGCAAAATAGATTTTAATTGTAATTTTATTTTTATCAAAATTTACTTTATTAAAATACAGTACATTATAGCAACTCTCCATTGAACATTTAAATAGTTCTGGATATGTACATTTATAAATTATCTTTCAGTCTTCTCTTTATGAAAGGTAGGGGGTTTTTTGTTTTCTGTTGCTTTAAAACTATTATCAAACTTAGGTTGAAATAGAGTATTTTTTTTCATTGTGAAGATGAAATCGAGTATTTTTTTGTTCATTTGGGAAATACGTTTTTATAGCAAGGAAAGTGTGGATGGAGCTCATATATTTAACTCTGAATTTAGCTGTTCAGATTACACTCTACTGTCTTATGTATTCACCCTAGTGGTAACACTGAGTTTTTCGGAAAATGTCTATAATGACAGTTAATATTGCTCACTTGTTCCACTAGAAGGTAAGTTCCATCAGGGCAGAGATTCTTGTCTGTCTTATTCACTGATGTATTTCCAGTGCCTGGCACACAGTAAGGGCTAATAAATGTTTGTGTTATGAATGAATGAACATATGTAATAACGTATGTTAATTATGAAATGTGATGACTAAAGGGTTTCCTTTTTTTTCTTATGGATAATCACAGACTACTTACATATTAGTGACTAAAATACCAAAGTAAATGCTGAGGAACTTAAAGTTTACTTTGTTTCCATAGCAGCTGTGGACAAATTGAATATAATTGATGATGAGGAGGAGGAAATTAAGAAATCAGAGCCTGAGCCTGTTTATATAGATGAGGTAGAGTTTTTCTTTTGTTTAATAGTTAAACAATCAATACTTTTAAAATCTATTATCCTTGAGAATGCTTGGAAAGAGTAATTATTATGTTCATTAAAATGAAAGCTTTTGAGTTTCTAAGTGTCCATTTACTTTTTTAGGATAAAATGGATAGAGCCCTGCAGGTACTCCAGAGTATAGATCCAACAGATTCAAAACCAGATTCCCAAGACCTCTTGGATTTAGAAGGTATTTAGTGAGCATTAGGGATTACTTTAATGTCATTTAATAAATTTTAGCAATTTTAATGTCTTAAATGTCTTCTGCCTTGTGTTTGCTTCTAGAAATTAGAGATTGCTGTTGGAAACAGACTAGTATAATAAAATACTAAACATATAACTTGGAAGATGTTATAAACCTGCCTGTCAGGTTCAAGAAGGAAGTCTTTATTTTTCTGTAAGCCCACCAGTGATACTGGCTGAAGAGAGTTGCAGTCCAACAAAGAACAGAATTAAGAATAAGAGCATATTAAATTAATTGAGTCAAAGTGTTAGAAATTCTTATCTTTCTTATAATTCTCTTGTATCATGACTTTAAACGGCAAAATTATACATGATCGGTGTTAATTTTGTAATGTAGTCATTTGATGCATGTTGATGTGTCTTTTTAATCCCCAAGAGATTTGAAACAAATCTTTTTATGCCATTTTTTTAATCCTTTGGGAGAAAACCTCTGATATATGGATAAATCTTAAATCTTTTTATAGAAGAAACTCTGGTTACGAATATAGAATACCACACTATTCATTTTATCAGTGTTTACATTTGGAAATAACACAAAATGTTTAATTTTAAAATGTCTTAAGTACTTGAAAAATGTTCATATGTGATCTGTACACAATTACACATTTTATGCAGTGTGACTCAGTTCATTTACTTAGCTGTTAGTTTTCTAGGTTTTGAGATGGCTCCAAATTTCACAGTCATAAACTTAGTATAGTACTTCAGAGAGCATGGTCAGAGTTCTCTTTGGATTTTGATTTTGCCTTTGGTCATAGATATTAATATTGGTGCTATTTAATACTATTTTAATAGTATTAAAATTAGGTCTTTTATAGTCCTTTCTCTAGCATAAACTTCATTTTCTTTGTGTTATGCATGGGTTGTATATTGGTGTGCTCCATTGTTAAAAATTGTTGAAATTGATTTAAACTGGTTTAAGTTTCAAGGTTGAAAATTATTTTTGTATTTACAGATATCTGCCAACAGATGGGTCCAATGATAGATGAAAAACTTGAAGAGATTGATAGGTGAGATTCTTTGTGTGGGGAATAACAAGTATAGTTTTCTTTCTTTTCCTTCCCTTTCTTTCTTTCTTTCTTTCTTTCTTTCTTTCTTTCTTTCTTTCTTTCTTTCTTTCTTTCTTTCTTTTCCTCTTTCTGATTTTATTCATTTGTTAGAGAGAGAGGAAGGAGAGGGAGAGAGAATCCGAAGCAGACTACACTGAGTGCACAGTCTGACGTGGGGTTCAGTCTTGCGACAGCAAGATTGTGACCCAAGCTGAAACCAAGAGACAGACGCTTAACCAATTTAGCCACCCAGGCACCCCAACAAGTACAGTTTTCTTAGGATTACTTATTTTTTGGCAAAACTTTAAGGCGTTTTGTGGAACTGTCAATTTGTTGAAATTGTCTCTCAGTTTCCAAAACTCTTACAAATGAATAGCAAGCTGGTACTTTTTATTTTGGTAGCATTTTTCCCCCGTGGCAGTATAGTATACCTGGAATCATGGGTTCTTGCTCTTAAGCTACTGCTCTTCATTTTCTTACTTGGGCTGGAACTGAGGGATAAAGAGGAATGAGGAATAAAGCTGAATAGAACACAGAATAAAAACTATGGTCTTGTGATGAGATAGTATTTGTAAAACTTTCAAATGAAATTTCCCTTGTATTTGTGAAACTAAATCCAGTACACACACCTCTCAGTTTTCTTGTATTTCTGTATTCTCTTGTCCTTTTAATTTCCTTATCTGACATAGTCTTACTCTTCCTTAGAAATAGCAGCAGCACTGAAGGATAGATGCAGCATTTTGAGCTTTTCATTTATTTTTGCTTTTTCTGGTTCTTCAGCTTTCTGTTTGAAGTCACAGGCAGAAGCCACAGTGAATGGAAGACAAGGATAAGGATAAGTCTTTACTGTTCCATCATCTTCCCTTTCTAGATTCTGGTTATTGAACTACTGTATAAAACCTCACAAGAAGATGGGGCACCTGCGTGGCTCAGTCGGTTAAGCGTTTGCCTTGAGCTTAGGTCATGATCCTGGGGTCCTGGGACCAAATCCCGCATCGGGCTCCCTGCTCCTCGGGGAGCGTGCTTCTGTCTCTCCTTCTGCTGCTCCCCCTGCTTGTTCTCTCTCTCTCTTTCTCTCTCTCTGTCTTTCATACTCTTTCTGTCAAATAAAATAAAATCTTAAAAAAAGAAAAAAAAACCCACAGAACTACTTTACTTCTTATCTGCCTTAACCAGAGAAGGGTGGTAGCAGCAAGATTTTTTTTAGTCACTGAAAATTATAATCTTTTTCCATAAGATCTTTTAAATCGTTATATTTTCTACAGAAATAAAAAACAAATCCTTGTCAAAAATTATGAAATGATGGTGGTAGTTTCACAGTTTATTCTTATTTTGGAGAAAACATGAAATATCTACATACACATCTACTGTGGTTTCAGTGCAAGTATATTAATGGTCAATGAATAATCAAACTGCAAATGATTAGAAAGAAAAACGTCAGTATTACCTTAGGGGTGTGGCTAGGAGTTACAATTATTATAAACCTTTATGGATCTTAAAAATAGTCCATTTCCTTTAACCCAGCAAATTCAGGCCCATGCTAAATATATAAGGATATATGCAGAGATTTACCTATTAGAGTATTCGTCAAACCATTATTTGTAACAACAAAATTGGATTTGTAACAACAAAGTTGGAAGTAACTGAAACGTCTTTCAGTGTGAGATTGATTTTTAAAATAAAATTACAGGGGAAATGAAACATGAGAGACTATGGACTATGAGAAACAAACTGACGGCTACAGAGGGGAGGGGGGTGGGGGAATGGGATAGACCGGTGATGGGTAGTAAGGAGGGCACGTATTGCATGGTGCACTGGGTGTTATACACAACTAATGAATCATCGAGCCTTACATCGAAAACCGGGGATGTACTGTATGGTGACTAACATAATATAATAAAAAATCATTATTAAAAAAAATAAATAAATAAAATAAAATAAAATTACACATCTATACATTCTACAATAAAAAGCATTGTCATTGATAAATATCTATTGACATGGAAAGATATCATACTATGTAATGAAAAGCAGAGGATATGACAGTATAAACTTACTTTTATTGATAAAAAGAATATCTTCAAAGGAATAGGTCTAGCACAGTTAAAAATCAGCATGACCATTTCTGATACGAGTTAATTTTTTGAGTCACCGCTCACCTCTTAGTCATTTCTTCAATTTCAGTTTCTGAATAGGCCAGCTGGCATTTTCTTTTGCATGGCCATGACGACAGAGGCAGCTCCTATTCTGGAAAATGCTTGCTGTTCTTCAGCAAATTTTCATTGACTATTTATCCTTGTCAAGCATTCAGAAATGAATAAAATATCCTTGTTTTCCCTTTAGTGGGTCATCATCAGTTTGTTTTTCCTAATTAAAAAAACAACATTACTGTCAGAAAAAGAAATTTTACATTTATTTTCTGTCTGTCATTGTTCAGAATGAGATTTTTTAGCATTTATCACACTAAGAAATTATATTGGGCAAACATGTAAATTGACTCCAAAAATGTTTAGATAGACGTATTGAAGAGAGATCGATGGTTTGAACTTAACAATGTTCCAGACTTCTTTTTTTTTTTAGAGAGAGAGGGAGAGTGCAGGAGGGGCCGAGGGAGAGGGAGAAAGAGAATCTTAAGCAGGCTCCGTGCCCAGTGCAAGCCTGTCTCAGGGCTGGATCTCACCATCCTGAGATCATGACCTGAGCCGAAATCAAGAGTCGGATGCTTAACCAACTGAGCCCCTGTTCCAGGATATTCTAATCTTATTTCCTACTGCCCTCCAAAAATTGTTTTCTACCACCTTGATCAAATTGACCTTTTCATTCTTTCATTGTGTACCCTTCTCACTCCTTTTGCCTGTCTTAATTCACACTGTCCCACTGACCTGGCTTAGTCTTCTTTCTTTGCTTGGGCCTATCCATCCTTCCTCAGGTGCCAGTTTAAGTCCCAGCTTCTCCATAAAGCCTTTTCAGTCTACCATCACCCAAATTAGTCTACTTTTCTAAACTCTTCTGTTCCTTACCTATTTCATATAATTTTGGATTCAATTATATGCCATCTTGTATTGTTTGCTATATTCCATATGCTTAGCTTTTTCTTCCTAATAGATTGCAGTCTCTTTGAAGGAGAAAACTACACCTTCTGCTCCGTTTTCTTTGTGCTCGTATAGGTTTGGGCACAGTACAGTAAAAAAGTTTTAATTGTTTTAGGGTTATCTCTTGAATCTTTGAAGGTGATTTCTGTGTTCTGCTGGTGTTTCATCAGTATACTGGGTTATGTGGACCAAATGCCTATGGTTAATTCTTAGTCACACCTTTGTTAGCATGGACACTAATTTCTGAAGCTTTCTGTGTGGTTTACAAATGATATTCTGAAAATAGAGTTTTACCCGCTTTATATAGTCACACATGCAATAGAGGAAATAGCACCTTTTTGTTTGTTTCAGACATAACATTATAAAGGAAATATTATAGAGGAAAGGTGGCAAGTCTTGATAGGATTCAGTCCAGGTCATTTACTTGGTAGTCCTGTGTCTGGTCTTCCGCCTCCGTTGCTTATCCTTTGAGCCTCTGTGTATATATAAAAAGAGCTACATTTAATAAACAGGCTCTGGGTGCCACATGAAGTGGCCATTTAACTCGCGTGAACTTGTCATTTGCAGTGGGAGTTCTTTATTACTCCCCAGGGGAACAGAGAAAATTGTACCAAGTCAGAAGGATTTGCTCTGGAGTTCCTTGGGCAGATTTGAAAAATCTCATATTTGGATTTGTTATTTATACAATAAAGTATCTGATTTCACTCACCTTCTCAAAAGAAACCAACAAACAAGACCAATAGGGGCTAGTTTATATATACATTGTTTTTATTTGCATTTTCAAGGATAATTATTAGATTTTTTTCATTTGATTCTTTAATGTATATAAGCAAATGAAAATGTGTGATTTTGTTTGTGAGTGTGTTTTTATTTCAGTCATATCGTGCTTCAAAGCAGGCTCTGGACCTTGACTGAGTATTCTACTTAGATTTTAATTAAGGATTGGGCTCCTCCAAAATTGAGAAATTATTTTGCTTTGTAATTGGGTTTTCAACAGAAGCCTATAACATGTGAGACAGAATTGTGCTAGCACCAAAATTACGAATTGGCTGAATTTTTATGACGTGTGGAAGGGACTTCCCCTAGTATTATGAAGTCCTATCAGCCTAGTTATTACGAGAATTAAGGAATTCCTCCTCCCGTCTTCCCATGGTGAATATTCTGTCATTATATATGAGGAATCTTTTTAAAGTATGAATAGAAAATGCTAAATTTAAAAAGTAATTTATGTTCCTAAATACATGCTTAAAAGCATTGAAGAACATTAAAGTTCATTTCTTCTCCATCAGGAAGCATTCAGAATTGTCTGAATTGAATGTAAAAGTCTTGGAAGCCCTGGAACTATATAACAAGTTGGTGAATGAAGCACCAGTATATCCAGTCTATTCAAAGCTCCATCCTCCAGCACATTACCCACCTTCATCAGCTGGGGTTCCAATGCAGGTGAGCATATTTTTGAGAACATTTTTCAAAATTAGAAAAAAGTTTTAAACTCAAAAATATGTTTTAAAGGTTAGTATTAAAATTTCTGTGGTCCATGAATAAAATCATAAAATTCATCTTTGATGGTCCAAAAAGTATGGGCTAAACAGTTAGCATTCACCAGGACAAATTAGATATGGCTATTTTACAAATAATTTTAGTTCATTTTTAACATGAACAAAGAGACCATTACATAGGTGATAGGAGTTCTTCATTTGCTTTTGTAAATATAAAGCATAAGTCCTTGAAGTAAAAAGTTCAAGTGCTCTGATGTAGGTCAGTGCCTGACCTGTCAGAAGTCCTCTAGATGAGGTACTGATGCCGTTCCTGTTGCTCAAAAGCAAGATTTAACATTTCTTTTAAAAATTTCTGAAAAGGTTTCTTTGACTTACATGATTAGTAAAAGGCTTATTAGTTAATGAACTTCTTTTGTCCTCAGATCACGCTATATATTTTTTCTTTTATGCATGACTTAAATTGTGAAAAATTCATGTGCAACAAGGACGTGATGCAGGCCTGTCAGCGTAGGGTCCAGAAGCCATTAACGAACGGCCTCTTTTCCCGGGACTTTACACCTTGTCTGTGCTTCATGCTGAAGTGAATACTTACATTTATCACTATCGAGTATTCTGAAGCCTTTTTCAAATTTCAACCAGTTAGCAATTGAATTCAGAATGAATCTGGACGAACAAAATTCATGTTAATTTATGAGAACTGATATATAAAGGAGTGTGTGAAGGAGACAC
Source organism: Ursus americanus (assembly GCF_024610735.1). Lineage (NCBI taxonomy): Eukaryota > Metazoa > Chordata > Mammalia > Carnivora > Ursidae > Ursus > Ursus americanus. Next base: position 32,953,302 of record NC_142127.1, on the reverse strand, counting down.
CAAGGAGAAAAGATAGAATGTGGGTGCATAATCTAGATGACTTGACATGACATAATTGTTAAGTAAAAAAGAAGCGTTTCTATGGTAACTGTCACATCAGACAAGATGCATTTATCAGATATGCCATGTCCCAAACTTTGGAAAATGGTGAAAAGAATCATTACATATGAGGGTAGAAAGGATTTCTGGGTGCAAAAGACCCTGAAGTTTATTCGGTATCGCTTCTGTTTTCAATGAGTTTATTTGCTGCTACTGTGAAAGTGGAACAAAATTGAAGTGTCTCCACCATTGTATGATAGAACGATGTTATATTTGCTTCTTTGTGTATCTCTAAAGGGTTGTCATCCCTGTGTCAGGTTTTCGTGTTTAGTTGCGTACTATGTACAATTAGCTTCGCTAAGCATAACTCAGATTTTTAAAAAGTTAGCTTTCTGTCTGATTCTTCACATAACTTCTATCTATACTATTCATGCATGACAGCATTTAAAATATTCAAAGGTCCTGTTCTACTTAGAAAAAAAATTCCGTACTAAAAATGTTGGAGTAACATACCATGAGTTAAATCTACGAAGTCTACTCAGGAACCCTGCACTGCAGAAGAGGTCCATTCCCAGGCTCCGCCTGTTATCATGGGTTGGTACATGTTGGCCAAGGAAGTGATATGATTGCAACTACATTAAAGTCAATTTGGCACTTCAGGCATGCTAAATTTTCATGTCCATGGTCTTTTTTTTTTTTTAAGATTTTACTTATTTATTTGACAGAGAGAGAACACAAGCAGGGGGAGTGGCAGAGGGAGAGGGAGAAGCAGGCTTCCCACTGAGCAGGGAGCCCGACACGGGGCTCAATCCCAGGACCCTGGGATCATGACCTGAGCTGGAGGCAGACGCTTAACTGACTAAGCTAGCCAGGAGCCTCTCCGTGGTCTTTGCTTTACAATAGCTTTGTTTAAAACTGGAGTGATGGTAGTTACTGTATGATACTTAACTTATTAAGTATGTGCATTATTATATTTGGTAGGCAGATGGTAGATCTTACCCTTAAAGGAGATATTACCCCTGAACATTAGGTAGGGCATATAAAATATCCAAAGAAACTTAGACCATTTTGCTATTTCCTGAGGATACATTTTCTTTACCTAAAAATCTTTACTTTTTTCCTATTTGTTGAAAAGGCAGAAAATAAAAGAGATATTGCTAGAGAGGGTCTGCACCCTGCCCTGATACCATTTATTCTTATTCTCCCAAGTTTCATTCTTAGAAAGGAGTTAAGTGAGTCATCCTGGGATAGGGGTGAAGAAGGTCGTCATTGAATTGGTGGCTTAAAGTGATGATAGGCTGCCCTTCAAGGGAGTATGTAGTTTCCTGGGGCTCTGCGGCAAGACGTGTTACTGAGTAATAGGCAACCTGGATAGATTCCAGCCTGCTGCTTAAAAATATGCCATCTCCTTTTCTTTCAACCTCGTGCAAAATAAAAGAACAATCAAACAAATCATAAATTTCCATAGATTTGGCATTGTGATTTGGAAGCTCTCCACTTTTTGTACTAGGGTGGATAGATTGGTAGAACCAGATTGCTCCCCAAAGAACTATTAACATTTTATTTCATGTAAGTCTTTTAAAGTATTAAATATTTTGTTAGATAGATGTTTGTGAAATCAGTGAGTCAACTTTTTCTCTTCGGTTAATAGACATACCCAGTTCAATCACATGGTGGAAACTATATGGGTCAAAGCATTCACCAAGTCACTGTTGCCCAAAGCTACAGCCTAGGACCAGATCAGATTGGTCCACTGAGATCTCTGCCTCCAAATGTCAATTCCTCGGTGACAACACAGCCTGCACAGAATCCATATTTAAGGTAAGTTTTGGGAGGCTGTGTTAATTTTGTAATTATATACATTAAATTTTCACAGAATTTCATAATGAGAATAAATTGACTTTTCTTTTTATAATAATAGTAATTTTATTATAATAATAATTGAGATGAAGTTGTAGAACTTCTTATTCGTAATGCCATGAAGTCAGAATGCTCTTAGCTTTATTACCTCTACTAAAATGGTTGCCCAAGCATGGCTTATAGTCTGGGTCTCTGGGACAAACTAAGGCTAACTATCCCTTACAGGGACCAAGCCCATGATACACTTAGCACTGTGCTATAATCAGCCTAGCAAAGTAGTCCCAGGCATATTTATCTGCATGTACTCCTGAATATCAGAAAACTTTACTTTGACTCCCAAGTGCATTTGAGCTGTAGAATTCGTGGTCTAATTTTTTTTTTTTTTTTTTTTTTTGAGAGAGAGTGAGAGAGCACTCAAGGGGAGGGGCAGAGGGGGAGAGAGGATCTCAAGCACACTCCACGCTGAGCTTGGAGCCAGACGTGGGGCTCCATCTCACAACCCTGAGATCATGACCTGAGCCTGAATCAAGAGTGGACGCTTAACTGACTGAGCCACCCAGGAGCCCCTGTTGCCTAATTTTTTATACTAACACTTCTGTTCTGAAAATGCTTTCTATTAACTGCTTAACCATACAAAATGTTCATTCAATATAGTCATGGTAGATGATCTCTAAGGTCTCTTCCCACTCAAATTCCATGAGTGTAAATTTTAGATATTATCTGAAAAGTAAGTAAGCCTGTTCACATTGATGTTTAGTTCAGTTAAAATGTAAAATTTTGTTATTCTTTGTGACATTAGAAATTATGGAGAAAAAAACTAGAGCAGTATAGACATTAATCCTCATATTGTAAGCAGTGTATTTGGTATAATTTGAAATTATATATCTTTTTTTTAAAAAAGATGTTGTAGTATGTTATAGTAATTACAAGAACAAGCAGAAGTCCTGTAATTTGGGGTGAATTTTCAACTTGTTTTTTTTGTTTTGGTGTAGTGTTAATAAGTAAACTATAGGTCAAGACTGTCTTGAGGGTAGATTCAGGGTCCTATGTGGATTAGTGTTCTCCCTGCCTTTATTATTTTTATGTTGAGATTCAGATTAAGTTACCAGGGGCAGCTTTGAAAGTGCCCTATCAAAGGAAAGTGTAGAGCGTGTGAGGAAAAGAGGTGGCCTCCTCCGTGCTGGATTGAGAGCTGGGAGAAGGGAGAATACGGTCCGCAGGTGTGCTTTGGGGGGTTCTGTGCTCGTTGTAGCTGGCCAAGGATACCACTGCGATCTGCATCTCCTCAAAAGATTTGTAAATACTTGCAGTAAGAGATTTTGAAGAAAACAAAATTAAGTAGGCCTTATAATCTTATATTTTGTTTCTTTTTTGAGTACTCTCTTACCAAATATAAAAATTGTATTAACAGTGTCGGAGTAATTAAATCATAATCAGAACAGCAGAGTTCTATAAACTTAGAAAAGGCATTTTTATTGTTTCATGATGATTGATCTCTGACCATGACGTAGATAATGCAAAGTAAATATGGTTTTCTTTTTAAAATTTTGTTTGTAGCACTGGACAAGATGCTGTTTCCAACCCTACCTATATGAACCAGAACTCTAACCTTCAGTCAGCCACTGGAGCGGCTGCTTGCGCACCGCACATGGGGAGGTCTGGGGAGGTGCCGCCCTACCAGAACGCGACTTGCAGTCTGCCGCAACTGGCCGGCTTTCCCGTGGCAGTTCCAGCTCATTCGGTTGCGCAGCAGCAAACAAATTACCATCAGCAGCCTCTTCTTTAGAACAAACCAAGCATTTTCTTGAAAGCCATCATATGTGTATCACTTGACCCTTGTGATTCTAATCTGAAAACATTAAAAGAAAAAAAAATTGCTTTTCTCAACTCAAAAGAACCATGAATAAATAAAGCACAAACACTGACCTTACTCTGCTAGGCCATGAAAGGGCTTTTTCAGTCCAGTTGGTTTGAAGTCCAGCTTCTGCCCAGAGGCAGCTTCAGGTAGCTTCCAGTGAATTTTGTCTTACTGTCAAATCTCTACACCAATCTGGACACCCAGGAAGTAGCCTTATGACACTAAACAGCAGGAGATAGGAGTATGAAATTTTTACTTTAAAGAAACCACTGTTTATCCCTAAAACAAGATAATTGGGAGAGCACCAAAACCTTTTGAGGGTTTTTTTTGTCTGCTTATTTTTTTCAGTGTTCGCCACAAAACCATCATTTCAAAAGGCGGACCTCTTTTTGGGTGAGCATTTAGCTTGCCAACATATTTCCCTCTGGCTTCTTAAATTGCAGTTGTGTTTGCAGTACTGTCAGTTTTGCTCTCTGTTATGTTGAGTAATAATTAGCATATAATTGTCTATAGAAGCAAGAGCAATTTGGAAGGAACAAAAATGTTTTCGGTTACTAACGGTGAGGACCATATAAATGCAGATGTGTGATAAAGCAATTAGCTAGTCCCCTGTCATGCCGGCTGTGGGCTATGGAATGTCCCACGAAACATTTCCATTCCCTGAAGACACATTTTTCTTACGAGGCTCCCTTGTATTTAGAATTGCCACTAATGACCTTCTAAAGTGACTGGCCATTCTCTAATGAAGATAATAAGGTCCACTTGTTTTCCTTCCTGAAGTGTGGTGTGCAGAGATGCTGCATTTTCTTTTTACGGATTACTTGTGAATTTAAGCCATGAGACATTCCTAGTAATTTGATGTGATGTATCCCAAGCATGAATAATAAGTGTGTGTTTATAGATGTGTTGTTTCTTTAAACAGGTGATTCAAGTACCATTGCTAAGCCAGGCTGTTGAGAAATTTGGCCATTCTTTTCAGAGATGATTCTACGCCTGTGGGATAATAACAGGCAGTGGATTGATTGGGAAGCTATCAAGACAGTTTTTCTGAAGCCTACGTTTTATAAGTTAGTTTACAGTACTAATAGATTCCACATACTGTAGGAATTAGGTAATAAACCAGTAGGGATTGTTTTCTCCTAAAAATTCATACACTACTGCATCATCTACCAACTTTTTAGATAACACAAAAATAGAAGGTGGCGAATATATATGCTTACAGATACACGGTACTTAGACTGGGAAAAACAAAGGACATAAGTGAAGTTACTTGCCTGGGAGCAAGATTTCTAAATCTTGTTTTAAAGAGAACCCTTCATCCTTCTGCTAAGAATCCTTTTGAAGACAGTGCTCTGGAAATTTTTGTCATTTATCTATTTACAGAAATTAAATTACAAGTATGTTCTTTTTTCAAAGAAACTGTGTCCTAGAATAAAATAGTCTATATACTACTTGGTCTACATTTAAAGCAAAAAACAGTATTTGAATGCCCAGTTTCTGTCATTGTCTTATTTCAGATATAAGTAACTGAAAAGGTTTTAACCTTCAATGTCTCATGTTCTTTTTTTCATCCAGTATTTTCCTTCCTTGTGAATTCAATTATATACTTAAAAAAAATTCTAAAATGGTACCTTATTTTTTTGGAAATGAACTTCTATTCTTTAAGGAAAAAACATAAAAAGCATTTATAAAGCTGCTCTTGATAATGTTTGCATATATATCGAAAATTTTACATTTTTTCCTCCCAAACAGTACTTAATAAGGTTATTTTAATGTTTGTGTAAATATTTCATGTATAGTTGTGATCTGAATTGTAAAAGCTTAACTCTGCGTAAGTCTTTGAACTAGTATAAATACTGCACACCCACTGAATTGGGATCAGCCAGTTAAGTTCACCGAATGTAGTTTTGGAATAATATAACATGCAACATGTATATAAATTGTGTATATTGGCATTTATCTGTTTAATTTTATACATACAGAAGTTTCTTCTCCCTCTTAAAAACAATTTTATTTTGGCCACAATGTGATGAATTTTGTGTTGCAGGTTGTCAATAGTATAAAAATATTATTAAATCTGTGTACTAAGATGGTATTTTCGTGTTAATAGGAAATAACAGGGTTGTTATTTTTCTTTCTTTTTCATGATCTTATGGGTTGTATTTATTTTAAGACCTCTTTATAATTAAATGTTTTCTGCCAAAGGAATTGTCTAATATCAGATTTCTACATTGGGTTCATACTTGCTGTTTTATAAAAAAATAAAAACTTCTATTTCGTATGAAATCTCGGTACATTAGAAAAATTTTCTGAAAATTTATAATAAAATCACTTTTCATCAATGTAGAAAGAATTTCTCTTGAGTGTTAAAATATAGGAAGTGGGATATGTTCTTAGAGTTTGGAAAATGTACAGTCTACCAACATTGTCTTATAATTTGGTAGTCTACAAAATTACCTGAACATTAAATAATTATACTATTTGTCAGGATTTGAAATTATTTACAGATGCATTGTCATCTGATGTTATTTCAAGTAGTTGATACTTGACCACCTAACAAATTTCACTGTACATTTTAAAGATTACGAAGTTTCACCTTCCAAATTTTTTAAAAATTTATTTTGAATGTTAAAAATATCATGGCTTAGGTATTTTTAAAAGTTTCTCTTAGTAAAAATCATAAGTGTCTAGTGTTTTGGCTCCTAAGGGAGGATTTACTGAATTGTTATGAGAAAGCTCAAGTTATTTTTGTAAGTAATAAATTATAAATAATATAGCACCAATCTATCATGCTTTGTTTCTGTGAGAAGACGTTTTTCTTATTTACTGACATCAATTTTAGTCAGTAAATAAAGAAAGGGAGGACTCAATTCTAGGGATTTAATTTTTTTGTTAGTATAATTTAGTTTCTTTTGGAGATTAAAGATTTAGATTTATTTTTTTAAGTTTTTCCCAGAAGAATTATTCTAATTTTACCAAGCTAAATTTGAGTAGAGTTTTCTAAAACCTTACTGTGTCAAAAAGAGAAATTATGTTGCTTCTTACAAAGTGTAGTGGGAGGAATCGTGTCCCCCCCCCCCAAAAAAAATTCATGTTTGCCTAGATTGTCAGGATGTGACCTTATTTGGAAAAAGAGTTTGGAGATGTAATTAGTTAAGGATCTTGAGGTGAGCTCATCCTGGATTGAAGGTGTCCTTGTACGAAGAGAACACACAGACACACAGTGAGCGAGGCCTGTGAAGATGGGGCAGAGCCTGGAGTGATGCTGCCACAAGTCAGGGACGGCCGGGGCCACCAGAAGCTGGAGGGAGCATGGAAGGGTCCTCCAGCACCTTCAGAGGGAACACAGCCCAGCTGACACCTTGATTTCGGATTTCTAGCCTCTAAACCTGAGAGAGAAGACATGTTTCAAACCACTAAGTACATTCTGACAGCCCTAGGAAACTAATAAATGTGGATAAAAGTGTACAGCAAAATCTGAATACCGACCATTTCAAACTGTTATAAGATTGGTTAAATTTGTCACAAGAGTTCAGAGACAGGGGTGCCTGGGTGGCTCAGATGATTAAGTGTCTGCCTCCAGCTCAGGTCAGGATCGAGCCCCACATCGGGCTCCCAGCTCGGTGGGGAGTCTTCTTCTCCCTCTGCCTCTGTCTCCCCTGCTCATGCTCTTTCTCTCTGTCTCTGTCTCTCTCTCAAATGAATAAATAAAATCTTAAAAAAAAAAGTTCAGAGACAAATGTCTGTAGTCTAGTAGTAGCAATCTTATTATCTATTCTGAATTCTAATGAAATTGCATGGATAATGAAACTAACATCCCTGTGGATTCCATAATCCCATTTTTACCGTTTTTTTTTTAACATCTCAATAATTTCCTATGCCAGAGATATTAACAGGATTATAATTTATGCCTTTACTAGCCACTCTTCTGTCCATCTTGAGTACTGGGTAGTAACTGGAGAAATGTTCAAAGGCAAGCAGAACAGAAGAAACAAAACTGGTGGATGGGTATTTCCCACAAAGGCTACTAAAAAATGGAGTTTCCTTTTCTTATTTTACACCAACTACTATCCTAATGAGGAAAACAAAGGCTTTCCATTATCTTTATAGCAAGTCCGTGACCTCTACTGATTACCTGTTGGTCTAAGGAGCCAGCTACCTTTTTTTAAGTACTGAAGTGAACTCACATAAAAGTAGCTGTTTAAAAGTGAACAATTCAGTAGCATTTAGTATGTTTACAATGTTGTGCAACCACTACCTTTAGTTCCAAAACTGACCTTCTGTGTCCGCGTTCACTTACCATATGTTTTTTGAGCTTTATCTCCACATACGCCACAGTATATATATGAGGTTCATATTACCACAGTTTATCCGTTCACCTGTGGATGGATACTTGGGTTGTTTTCATCTTTCGGTTATGTGAATAGTACTGCTAGGGATTGTGTGGGTGCATGTATTTGAGTACTAGTTTTGGGGTCTTTTGGATATATACAAGAGTGCGATTAGTGGGTCAAACGGCAATTCTATGTTTCATTTCTTGAGGAATTATCAAAATCCCACAACTGAACCATTTTATATTCCCACCAGCAATGCGGAAGGGTTCCAATTTATGTCCTCACCAGCACTTAATTCTAATTTTAAAAACTTACGGCCATCTTTGTATATGTGAAATGGTACCTCATTGTGATTTTTATTTCCATTTCCCTAGTGACAAATTATGTTTAGCATCTTTCGTGTGCTTTTTGGCCACTGTATATCTTCTTTGGAGAAAATGTCTATGTAAATCCTTTGCTCGTTTTTTAACCAGGTTGTCTTTTGTTGCATTGTAAGAGTTCTTTATATATTCTGGATACTAGACCTTCACTAGATATATGATTTCAAATATATTCTCCTATTCTGTATGTTGTCATTTCACTTTTTTGATGGTGTTCTTTGGTTAACCAAAGTTTTTCATTTTGATGATGTCCAGTTTACCTTTTTTTTTTTCCTTTGTTGCTCCTGCTTTTGGAGTCATATCTAAGAGTCCATTGCAAATCCTAGTCATGAAGATTTTCTCCTGTTCTAAGAGTTTTATGGTTTTAGCTTTTACAGTTAGGTCATTGATTCATTTTTTAGTTAATTTTTGTACATGATGTGAAGTAGGAATCTAGCTTCATTTTTTTGCTTCTGGACATCCAGTTGTCCCAACACCATTTGTTGGAGAGACTGCTTTCCCCAGCTGTTTTTGGACACTGCTCTAACCTACCCCATGGTAGTCAGTAGCTACGACGACAATGCGTCGACTCCATAGCTACACAGTTTGCAGTTCTCAAAGGTAACAGCCTTGTTCTCATCTCTTTTTCACATACCTACAGAGGAGTCGGTGCCATCTAGTTAGGATATAGTTCCCCAGGGTGAGCAGATGAGACAGGGGTCAATGTGGTGATGGTTTCCAGCTGTCAGACTTTTTTGCCCTCCAAGTAATTTCAGACAAGTGTGTGAAAAATACGTTGTCCAGATGGAAAAATGAGACTTAGAACCCCAGCCAAAAAGAATCTTTATCATATTTCTTTCTTGGGAAACTCTCCCCTCAGGATTTTCACCAATATGTTATTGGTCAGAAATGTCCCCAAAGGCTACCATTAGCAGCAAGTGAGTCTGGGAAAGTGAGTATTTTGCTTTCTAGCCTCTAGAGAAGATAGGGGAGAAGATGACTGGGAATGAATGTAGAGTGGGCCATACTATAATCTGCCACAGGAACAGACATGCCCAAGTGTGTTTACAACTTGCTGTTTATTTCCTAGGCACACAAATAAATTCAAAGTTAAGTTGGTCTGTTCTTCCACTGTCAGATAAGCTCTTGTTAAGATTCTCTAATACGAGGGGCACCTGGGTGGCTCAGTGGGTTGAGCGTCTCCCTTCGGCCTGGGTCATGACCTTGGGTTCCTGGGATCGAGCCTCCCTCCCTCCCCACCGCAGCAAGGAGCCTGCTTCTCTTCCTCTGCCTGCCGCTCCTCCTACTAATACTCTCTCTCTGTCAAGTAAATGGGTAGAGTCTTTAAAAAAAAGGAAGATTCTCTAATACGAGCATACCATACTTTTTAGTCAATAAAGGCTAGGTTTAATATATTTACATCTGACCTAATGGTTAAAACTAGGACTTTTTTTCTAACGTTCTCAGGAGAGATAGAAAATGCCCTGGAAATGAGGATGGGGATAAAAGCTCCAAACTGCTCCTATCTCTTCGATTTAGAAACATGAAAAAATTAAGGATGTATTAGCATTCATTAATGCATTCAGTAACATAATTACTATATGCTGGGGACGCTAAGACTTGAATTTCCAAGCCTGAATTGTATTTGTGGCTTCGCCATGCGCTAATTATATAATGTTAGACGTTGCGCTTTGACTTGATTAAAAACCATTTTCATGCACATTGTCACTGAATTCTAACACCCATTAGGTAGAGCGGTAAGTGAAGAGGGTAAAGTCACCCAGCGAGTAAGTGGCAAAGCTGGGATTATGAACCAGGTTGTATCTGACACTCAGGCGTGTGCTTTTCTCCGCTGCACGAGTGTGACTAGGACCTAGAAGTAATTCGTGTGTTATGGTTGTTAGGTAACAACCGTGACAACTTCCGTTCCCACACGTCACCCAGATAGATGGGGCCCCAAGGGCTCACATGGTTACAAAATGCCTTCAGACGTGAGAATGCTCGTGTGAGGAAGAGCATCATAGCTGCTGGGTCTGTGTAATGTGTGCGTTGTAGTACAATTAGTTCTGTCATGAGGGGGGATTCTGATGAGACCGGAACTTGATGTAAACAGACTGGCTCTTTATGAGAATCTGTGAGGAGCAGGGTCAAACATGGGGAAAATGGGAGCTTAAGGAAGCGCACAGGGTTGTATGTTTTCTGAACAGAAAAGAGCAAAATTCAAGGGACTTCTAAGGAAAACAGCAGGTGACAACTAGTTGAGGCTGATTTGAATGAGGAGAGTGGTTCTGAGTTGAAGCCTAAAAACCTAGGACCCACATGCACAGACTGATTTCTCCAAGAACCAGTTACTGAGAGAAATCCTCAGCCTGAGCTCAGGTTTCTGTTACTTCTGTATAAGGGCCAAACTCTTTTTTTTTTTTTTTTAAGATTTTATGTATTTATTTGAGAGAGAGAAAGAGAGTGAGAGAGAGAAAGAGAGCACGAGCCGGGGAGGAGCCGAGGGAGAGGGACAAGCATACTGTGCTGAGCGGGTTTCAATTCTAGGACCCATGAGATCATGACTTGAGCCAAAACCAAGAGCCAGACGCTTAACTGACTGAGCCACCCAGGCGTCCCAGGGCCAAACTCTTCAGAATCACATAATTAGGTAGGGTCTTCATGGTCTCACCCTTAGCAGCCCTTCTAATCTTTTCCACTTTCTTACATACACACTGGATTCCAACCCCCAAACCCAAAATTCCTCAGGTGACAGTTTTGCTCTTTCCATACCTGTTTGGCTCGGTTTCTCTGCCTGAAATGCTTCGTCCATCTAATAAACTGTCTTTTCAAGTGTCAGGCTTTGCAAATTGCACTGATTCCGGACCTCAGACCATATGCTGCCCTGCAGTAGCATCTCGTAACTATGTCATAGCGTCTGCCACCTTGCACTGGCATGATCCATCTGTGTATACGGATCTGTCTCTGTCAGAGACTGTCACTGCGCTCATTCAACATGCATCCCCGACCATCTCATTTCTATTCCTCTATATGGAAATCAGGAAACAAGATGCTTTCCAGAACAGCAAGCTCATTTCTCTGGGCTTAGCCCAGGGATTGCAGCAGAGGCTGCAACTGGGAACATTTCTTTCTGACTTGTGGCAGGAAGTTGTACATCACAGACCCTTGCTATGGGCTGGAGGAAGGCCAAATGGTTGTGAAAAGCATTCAATAAGAGTCACCTAGAAAGGTGAAAGGTCACAGCCAGATACTCGGGCAGGTGACAGTAGCAAGAGACAGTGCAAGACAATACGGAGATGAAGGAAAAAAGTTCTGTGTGGGGTCCAACAATAGTGGATATCTCAATCTCCATATCCCACCCTTACATATTTATGCTGGTTGTGAACCACCACTCCAGATTTATTCAAGGTCTCTCCCACCTTTAAATGACTGTAAACCTATGTTCTTCACTGGGGGCAGAATTTGAATATTATTTGGAATTTAATTTACATCAGTCAGCACCTCACTATGAACTTTAAAAATAATTCTTCCTTTAAACATTATAGAAAGAATTAGCATAATTTACAACAAGCCACCAAAAATGTCAGAATGGAAATGAAGGACACTGATCAGATTTTGTAACTGTCTAGTTAAATAAATTATCCTTCATGTAAAGGGCTGTATTGTTATTTGTTGTTATTTGTTATTTGTTTTTTTACTTGTTTTTTTTTGTTTGTTTGTTTGTTTGTTGGGGGGAGGGGCAAAGGGAGAGAGAGAATCTCAAGCAGGCTCCATGTCCAGCGCAGAGCCCGAGGTGGGGCTCAATCTCAGGACCCTGAGATCATGACCTGAGCTGAAATCAAGAGTCAGACGGTTAACCAATTCAGCCACCCAGGCGCCCCCATTTGCTGGGTGTTACTTCCCCTCCTTTCCTGTAAGAGAATTGTACATCCCTGCCCATGCCCTTGACTCCTGGAGTGGTATGTCCCACTTGGTGATTTTGGTATTGGTTTGGTCTTTGATTGATTGATTAATTTTTTTATTTTTTAAAGACTTTATTTATTTTTTTATTTGACAGAGAAAGAACACAAGCAGTAGGAGCTGCAGGCAGAGGGAGAGGGAGAAGCAGGCTCCCTTGCTGAACAAGGAGCCCAACGCGGGGCTTGATCCCAGGAAACTGGGATCATGACCTGAGCTGAAGGCAGACACTTAACCAACTGAGCCACCCAGGTGCCCTTGGTCTTTGATTTAGACTCCTTTTGGCTCTGACAGCTTCTTAGACTTTCCTTGTTTTTGATGACTTTCACAGTTTTGAGGAGTACCAGTCATATATTTTGTAGACTGTCCCTCAATTGGGATTTGTATGGTGTCTTCTCATGATTAGAGTAGGGTTAGGGGTTTGGGGGAAGAGGGTCACAAAGGTAAAGTACCCTTCTCCTCATGTGATATCAAGGGTAGGTATTACCAACCTGACATCATTGTTGATGTTCATCTTAATCACAAGACTGAGGTAGTGTTTGTCAAGTTTCTCCAATTCCTCCATTCCATGTTGTACTCTGGAAGGAAGACACTCATGCGCAGCCCACATGTAAGAAGGGGGAGATATGCTTTCCTTCCTGAAGAGTGGAGTATCTACATAAATTATTTGTAATTCTTCCACATGAGAACCTTGTCTCTTCTCGTCCATTTATTTATTTATTCAGTGATTTACTTTTATCACTAAGGACTCATGGGCACTTATTTTATACTTTGGGATATATTCCAATACTACTTTATTTTATTGCTCAAATTGTTCCAACTTTGGCCATGGGGAGCTCTTTCGGTTTGCTCCTGTGTCCCTTTGACATACTCCAGTCATTGTGCTTTGTTTTGTTTTGTTTTGAAAGCGTTCTTTACTTTCTGGCACTATAAGACACTCTGGGCTCATCTTGTATATTTCCTGCTCCAGTCTTAGAATCAGCCATTTCTTCAAGGTGCCCTGGTTGTTTTTATTAGGGGATGGTATTAGAAACCAAGACCTGGGTAGTAGGTGTGTTTGTTGTTACTGACATGTTATTTCTAGGCCTTTGGCTGAGAGCAAGAAAATATGTGTGTAGACTAACCTGCATATATATACACAAATCTATAAATATTTCTCTATATAGCTATCTATATCTGTATTAAGCTACACCTGGTTCATGCTGATGTTTCTTTTTTAATTAATTAAATTAAAATTCAATTAATTAACATGTATTATTGGTTTCAGTGGAGGTCAGTGATTCATCAGTCTTATATAACACCCCGTGCTCATTACATCACATGCCCTCCTTAATGTCCAGCACCCAGTTACCCCATCCCCCCACCGAACCTCCCTTCCAGCAACCCTCACGTGCTGATGTTTCTAACTCAAATCCATTACCACATGGATCATCCTAGCCTTCTCCCCTTACTTATCTGTAACTGTCCACTCCAACAGTAGAAAACCTGGCTCCCATCACCTGCCATCGTTTACTTAATTGCTCAATTCCAGTATATATGCATAGTGACTTCAGAATTGTTAACACATACCTCAGGCAGCAAGTTTATCAGAAGCAGTAGAGTGCTTACACACAGTTCCTTTGCCATTAGTCTTACAGACTTCACTCATTTCTAAAGATACTTAAACCAGCACCCCTTCCGCTCCAAACTCCTTTCAGTGAGGTTGTTCCATATATTTGTAAGAAAGTTATATTCCTTTGTTACATTCTGCATTTCATCCTGAAACCTCCCAACTTCCTGTATATGACTTTAAAAATTTGCACACATTAAGGCTTAACTTTGTGCCAGAAAGTTCTACAGGTTTTATCAGATGCATAGCATCATGTACCCACCATTATAGTATCATACAGAATCATTTCACCACCCTAAAAAAAACCCTGCTGTGCTTCACATATTCAACGCTCCCCCCCCCGAACCTCTGACCTTTTACTGTTTTTACAGCTTTGACTCTTCTAGAATCTTACAAAAATGTAATCCTAAATTGTTGCTTCAGACTGACTTGCTTCTTTCACTTAGCAATGTGCATTTACAGTTTATCCACGTCTTTTTATGGCTTGTTAGTTCATTCTTTTTGTCACTGAGTACTATTCCATTATAAGATTATACCGCTGTGCCCGTTCACCTATTGAAGGACATCTTGGTTGCTTACAGTGCTGGGCAATCATGAATAAAACTGCTAGACATATTTGTGAGCTGGTTTTTATGTGGTGTAAGTTTTCAAGTCAATCATGTAAATACCTAGGACCATGATTGCTGGATTATATGGAAAGATTATGTTAAATTTATTAAGAAGCTGACAAACTGTCTTCCAAAGTGGCTGTACCATGTATCATTTCCATCACTAATGAATACGAATTCCTATTGCTCCTAATACTAACAACTGGTATTGTCAGTTTAAAAAAAAAAACCCACAAAAAACTTGAGCCAGCCAGGTGCCCATTTGTTTACAAGTTCTTTATCAGATTTGTGTCTTACAAATATTTTTCTCCCAATCTATGACTTGTCTTTCATTCTCTTCACGAAGTCTTTCACAGAGCAAAAATTTTAATTTTAATAATAATAAGCAAAAATTCACAGAGCCCGACATACCAGTTTTTACCTTCTTGGATCATGTTTGCATCTAAAACCTCATCTCCAGTCCAAAGTCCTGTAGGTTTTCTGTGAGAAGTTTTTATAGTTTTGCATTTCACACATAGATTTATGATCCATTTTGAGTTACTTTTTTATAAGGTCTGAAGATTTTTAAAAATAACAGCTTTTTTCCCCCTCAAGTATAATTTAAATTTTCTGGAAAATTTCAAACATGCTTTGTAGTTTTAAACAATTTTAGAGTTTTTAAGCTTTTTTTTAGTTTAAGCATTTTAAGTACATAGGATAAAATGCTTCTTATTAAGTGTTTTTCTTGGTGAAATATTTCTATTATATGAAAGTATATCAATTAAAATGTGCCCTCTCCCTATATATATAGGGAGTGTGTGTATACATACACACATCATTTTACACAAATGTGATCATTGGTTCTAAAACTTTTTTTTTCCACTTAATATACCTTGGATGTCTAAGTCTATACATATACTCTCACCTCTCTTTAACGGCTATAGTTTTATTTAGTTAGTTATTTTTAAAAAGAGCTCGGAAATTAACTCTGTTCACTTTATTTTTTAATTTTTAAAAATACAGTAGATTTAACATACAGTATTAAATTAGTTTCAGGTGGACAATATAATGATTGAACAGCTCTATACATTACTCAGTGCTCATCATGATAAGTGTACTCTTAATCCCCATCACCTATTTAGCCCATTCCCTGCACCCACCTCCCCTCTAGTAACCATCTGTTTGTTCTCTATAGTTAAGAGTCTGGGTTTTTTTGTTTTTTGTTTTTGTTTTTTTGGTTTTTTGTTTTGTTTCTTTTTTTTGGTCTCTCTTTTTCATTGTTCTTTTGTTTTGTTTCTTAAATTCCACATATGGGTACAATCGTATGGGATTTGTCTTTCTCTGACTGGCTTGTTTTGCTTAACATTATACTCTAGATCCGTCCATGTTGTTGCAAATACCAATTTCATTCATTTTTATGGCTGAATAATACCCCACTGCATATATACCACATCTTCTTTACCCATTCATCTATTTTTAAAAGATTTTATTTATTTATTTGACAAAGAGAGGGCGTGGGGAAAGAGAGAGAGCACAAGCAGGGGGAGTGGCAGAGGGAGAGGGAGCAGCAGACTCCCCACTGAGCAGGGAGCCCAACTCAGGACTTGATCTCAGGACCCTGGGATCATGACCTGAACTAGCCGAAGGCAGATGCTTCACTGACTCAGCCGCCCAGGCGTCCGTTTCCATTCATCTGTTGATGGACACTTGGGCTGTTTCCATAATTTGGCTATTGTAAATAGTGCTGCAGTAAGCATAGGGTGCATATCCTTTCCAATTACTGTTTTCATATTCTTTGGGTAAATACCCAGTAGTGTGATTGCTGGATCATAAGGTAGTTCTACTTTTAATTTTCTGAAGAATCTCTGTACTATTTTCCAGAGTGGCTGCACCAGTTTGCATTCCCACCAACAGTGCATGAAGGTTCCTTTTCCTCCACATCCTTGCCAACACTTGTTGTTTTTTGTGTTTTTATTTTAGCCATTCTGACAGGTGTGAGACGATATTTCATTGTGGTTTTGGTTTGCATTTCCCTGATGATGAGTGATGTTGAGCATCTTTTCATGTGTCTGTTGAACTGTATGTCTTCTTTGGAGAAATGTCTGTTCATGTTTTCTGCCCATTTTTATTTTTATTTATTTATTTTTTAAAGATTTTATTTATTTATTTATTTATTTGACAGAGGGAGTGAGAGGGCACAAGCAGGGAGAACAGCAGAGGGAGAGGGAGAAGCAGGCTCCCCGCCGAACGGGGAGCCTGACACGGGGCTCAATCCCAGGACCCTGGGATCATGACCTGAACTGAAGGCAGACCCTTAACCATCTGAGCCACCCAGGTGCCCTGCATTTTTAAGTTGATTATTATTATTTTTTGTGTGTGTGTGTTGAGTTGTATAAATTCTTTATATATTTTGGATACTAACACTTTATTGGATATGTCATTTGCAAATACCTTTTCCCATTCAGTAGATTATCTTTTAGTTCTGTTGATTGTTTCCTTTGCTGTGCAGAGCTTTTTATTTTGATGTAATCCTAATAGTTTATTTTTGCTTCGGTTTTCCTTGCCTCAGGAGACATATCTAGAAAAATGTTGTTACAGCCAATGTCAGAGAAATTACTGCCTGTGCTCTCTTCTAGGATTTTTATGCTCTCAGGTCCCACATTTAGGTCCATATAAAAATAACAGCTTTATCGAGAAAGTCCACATACCATACAATTCATCCATTTAAAGTGTACACTTCAGTGGTTTTTAGCACATTCACAATATGTGCAACCGTCACTAAAATCAATTTTGGAACATTTTTTTCACCTCAAAAAGAAGCCTTGTACTTATTTTCCTTTTTTTTTTTAACTTAATATTTTTTCTTTCTTTTTTCCTCCCAAATTTCTATTTCAATACAGTTAGTTAATGTATAGTATAATATTGGCTTCAGGAGTAGAATTGAGTGATTCAGCACTTACATACAACACCCAGTGCTCATCACAAGTGACCTCCTTAATACCCATCACGCATCTAGCGCATTCCCCACCCACCTCCCCTCCAGCAACCCTCCTCCGTTTGAAGAAGCCCTGTACCTTTAGTTACCACCTCAGTAACTCCCAGCCTCCCTTGCCCTAAGCAGCCACTAATCTGTTTTTAGTCTGCAGATATCCCTATTCTGGACATTGCATGTAGGTGGAATCATACAATATAACCTTTTGTGATTGATTTCTTTCACTCAGCATCATATTTTCAAGGCTCACCCATGTTGTAGTACTTTATTCCTTTTTATTGCAGAACAATATTCCACTGATAGATGTACCACATTTCTTTCATCCGTTCATCCGTTGGTGCACATTTGGGTTGCTTCCAGTTTTGGGCTATTATGAATCACACTGAACATTCTGGCACAAGTTTTTGCATGGACATATTCTTTGATTTGTCTTAGCTATAAACCTGGGAGTGGACTTGCTGCATCGTATGGTAACTCTGTGTTTTACTTTTTGAGGACCTGTCAAAAGTGTTTTCCACAGTGGCCCTACTGTTTTATAATCCCATCAGCAGTGTATTACGGTTCCAATTTCTTTGTAACTTTGCCAACACTTGTTTTTGATTATAGCTATCCTAGTGGATGTAAAGTGGCATCTCATGGTTTTGATTTACATTCCCCTGATGACTAATGATGTCAAGCATCTTTTCATGTGCTTATCAGTCATTTGGATATCTTTTTTAGAGAAATGTTTATTCAGATTCTTTGCCCATTTTTAATTAACTAATTAATTAGAGAGAGTGCCCAAGGGTGAGGGTAGGGGTAGTGTAAGGGAGGGGCAGAGGGCCAGGAAGAGAATCTTTTCTTTTAAAGATTTATTTATTTATTTGAGGTGGGGGGAGAGAGAGAGAGAGAGAGCATGGGAGCATGGAGGGAGGGGCAGAGGGGGAGGGAGAGAGAGAGAATCTCCAGCAGACTCTCAGCTGAGCTTAGAGGCCCATGCATGGTTTGATCCCGCTACCCCAAGATCATGACCTGAGCCAAAATAAAAAATCAGAGGCTTAAATCACTAAGCCGACCAGGCGCCCCTCTTTGCCCATTTTTAAAATTTGGTTTTTTTTATTACTGAGTTGTAAGATTTCCTTATATGTATTAGAGATGGGAGTCCCTTATCAGATATATGCTTTGCAAATATTTTCTCCCACTGTGTGGGGTGCCTTCACTTTCTTGACAGTGCCCTTTGAAGTACAAAAGTTTTTAATTTTGGTGAAGTCCAATTTATTTATTTTTTTCTTTTGTTGTTTGTACTTTGGTGTCATATCTAAGAATCCAATGCTAAATCTGAGTCATGAAGACTTACCTATATATTTCCTCCCAATAGTTTTACATTTTTACCTCTTTCGCATAGATCTTTGGTTCATTTTGAGTTAATTTTTGAATGTGATACAAAATAAGGGTCCAATGTCATTCTTTCAGGTCTGGTGCAAAGGGCAGGAACAATGGTGTACCTCTCTTTGAGTGACACCCCCCCCCCCTTAGGAGCTGAGCACTTGGTAGGGCCCCAGTATTCTCTCTCTCTCTTTTTTAAGATTTTATTTATTTATTTGACAGAGAGACCGTGACAGCAAGAGAGAGGGAACACAAGCAGGGAGAGTGGGGGAGGGAGAAGCAGGCTTCCCGTGGAGCAGGGAGCCCGATGCAGGCTTGATGCAGGGCTTGATGTGGGGCTCCATCCCAGGACCCTGGGATCATGACCTGAGCCAAAGGCAGACGCTTAATGACTGAGCCACCCAGGCGCCCCAAGGGCCCCAGTATTCTCAGCGGCACAGTGCCAAAGGTCGAGGCTCCATCCCACAAGTGGGGGCTGGGCCAAAGAAGGGAGCCCACTCCTCTCTGCTGTATTTGATGGGAATTTAACCTCAGCAACAAGAATGTGGGACATGATGATAAATGTTGATATCCTGTCCCTCCAAGGAAGAGCTGGAGGTGATGGGCGAGGAAGTGCTGAGTTCCAGGGTGCACCAGTGTGGAATGGAGTTTCTCTCTTGCTGAGCTGGGTGGTAGCAGGGAAGGAGGGAGCGGTTCTTGGTTCAGATACCACAGACTCTCACTTTTCTTACTGAATTTCAGTGAATTTTCTTGAATAAATGTTTCTTCATTTGTTGTGTACCCTCAGGACCATTCCAGAGATTTAAATTAAAGAAAAATAACAGTTTTCACCAGTTTTGCTGTAGGATAGATGGAGAGCTCCTCACTGTCATGCTGCTGTAGATTCTTTTTTCATAACTTAAAGTCAGTGACTGTGGGCAGTGGAACACCAGAAAACTCAAATTTTGGTGCCCACATAACTCATTCTATATAGATAGATAGATGAAATATCAGTTATTAAAATGGCTCAGAGCTAAAAATGGATTGAGTCGATGGTAACTAAAGCAAGGAGTTCTGCACTGGCAGACATACCACTACCCATAAACTTTAGGAAATATCTACTATATGTAAGGTATACAAATACAAGATAAAAAGCTAAAACTCTATTTCGGAAATTAGGCGATTTTCATAAAAAGAGAACTAATATATCAAGGCAGTCTATACTAAATGCCCAGGGAATAAGTACTCCAGTTTTTCATAGGCATGAAAAACTATCCAGGTTGGAGTGCTCAGGTTCTGTGTAGAAAGCGTGGGCTGGGGTAGGTTTGGAGGAAAAGGTAGGATTCAGCTGGGTGGGTGGGCTGGAGGTAGGGTACATTCCAAGGCAGAAGTGCTTAAGTGGGATTGTATTTGGTATGTTTGAGCAATAATGAGTAGACCTGCCTGCTCCCTGGAAAGTCTCTATGAAGAAATTAAGTGAGAAATGAAGTGGTGACCAGGAAAGCAGGGGAGAAAAGTGGGGCTTGTTTGTTGGACCAGGATTGTTGGACCTGTCTTGTGGGCTGCTGAGAGCAGTGAGTGCTTTTTAGAGAAGAATGACTTCGGCAAAGAGATTTTAGGAAAATGACTTTGCCTGTAGTGTGTAGTTGGAATGCTGTATGTGTGTGTGTGTGTGTGCACACACACGCGCACAGAGCCCCGAGGCAAGGAGACTAGTTATTAGACTGTTAGAAAGAAATGAATGTCTGGATTAAGTGAAGAAAGCGGGAATGGAAAGGAAGTGTTTGGGGGGTGGTAAGATATAATCAGGACCTCAATAATCAGCCAATTGTTAAACATGGCAGTTTCCATCAAAAATAATACTAGAATGTAAGGTGACAGGCTGATTTAGCAGTTTGAGATATTATGTATATTTTATTGATGGGTTTCTCACGCAGTAACTATAGATAAACGGGTCTCTTTATTTTTGAATTCTCATATATTTTTCTTCCTCCTTCTTATTACTTCAAATTCCTTTTCTCCATAGTTTGCATTGATTTCAAATTAATCTCTTGTATGTGCAGGAGGAAACCAAGGGTTGCAACAATGGCACGGACTGTTTATGGTTTCAAGGATGAGTTTCCTCCCTTGAAAACAGCTATCCGTGTAGAAATGGGAGGCACGTGGCCAACTCTTGCTTTTTAGCAGGTCGAACATGACCTTCAAAACTCCTTAGGACACGCTAATCTCCTGCGGAGCTGCATCTCCCGTCAGACTCAGGCTGGCAGGGTCTCCCGCGGCCGCCTGGATGTGTGGCTCGGGGTTGTGAAGCTGTAGTTGACAAAACAATATAAAAACACGGACAAAAAACAAACCACAAACCCCCATGCCTTACCACAGCGGGCTGATGAGTGAAGTCGCGGAAGGAAGGTTCTGCTCTTGTCCTTTTAAAATTCCAGTGCACCGAACACACACACACACACACACACACACACTCTCTCTCTCTCTCTCCCTCTCCCTCTCTCTCTCTCTCTCTCACACACACACACACACACACACACACACACACGCCCGGGCGGCTCTTCCCACTCCCTGCCACATTGCACCAGCGTCCCTCCCCAAGTCCTGATTCATGAACCTTGCCACCTTTGTCTCATTTGAAACTGTGCAGACTATTTTAATCCTCCCACCCCCATCCCAGATTTTCCCCCTCCCTTCATCCTCTGGAAAGCTCTGATGTAAGGCGCTCGCTAGGTGGGGGAGCGCTTCTCCCGATCCGCTCGGGTAGGCGAATCCCCAGAAGCCCCCTCTGCGGGACCTCCGTCTGCGGGGGCCGCTGTCCGGGATCCCGCTGCGGGCGCGGGGGAAGCGCCTAGGTCCCTTTAAGGTGTCGCGCTCTCCAAAGTGCGGGCAGGGAGCCCGAGAGCCGGCGCGGGTCCCGCAGCCCGGTAGAGAAGTCCCGCCGCCCTCCTCTCCTCCCCTTGAGAGCCTCCGGGGGCCGGCCCGCCCACCACCCACCGCCCACCGCGCACCGACCCGCCATGAGGCCGTGAACCATGTCCTCCTCCAACGCCAAGAACGGGCCGGCGGACGGACCGCACTCCCCCGCCTCTCAGGTACCGCCCCCTCCTCCCCCCGCCGCGGCGGCCCGAGGGTGCCCCGCCTTCCTGCCGGCCGCTCCGGGCCCCCAGTCCTGGGAGTCTGCCGCCCCGCGCTCCCACCCCTCCTCCGCGTCTCTCTCTCCTTCGGCTCCTCCTCTGTCTCCTCCTCCTCTTCCTCTACCTCCTTGTCCTCCACCTCCTCACCTCGTCGGTCTTAGTGCTCCAGCTCTGGAGCCCGCAGCCTTCCCCAGCCGATGCCGGGGACTCGGACCCCGCACCCCGACAGTCTTTAATGGATGTGGTGGGTGCTCGCGGGCTGCTCTTCGCGGGCGTCTTTTCAGCCGTCGAGGCTTGTGGTGGGTGGGTGGGGGTGGGGGCTGTATGTGGGCACCGCTGAGGAGACTGGGGTGCGGGCTCTGGGAGACCCCGGGGAGCTGGTCCGGAGGCGGACTCTAGCCCGGGGTGGTTGCCCGGCTCCACGCTTCGGTCCTCACCGGCTTCTCTCTGGCCCCGTGTGTCGAGTCCAGGTGGCCCGAGGCACCACGACCCGGAGGAGCAGGTTGAAAAGATCCGATGGGAGCACCACTTCGACCAGCTTCATCCTCAGACAGGTAGGAGGCGGACTCGGGGAGGCGGCTGGGGTGGGGTGGGGTGGTGGGCAGATTGGGGAGAAGGCCCGGGGCCGGGCGCGGGGGTCCGAGAGCTGAGCGCTGGCGGTCCCTGCGCGCTCTTTCCGGCCGGGGCGCGGCGCTCCCGCTGCGTCCTTCTCCCGCAGCCTCCTGCGCCCGAAGTCCTGGCGGCCAGGCGGCCCCGCACCGCCCTGAAGTTCGTGCTGGCGGACGCAAGTTGGTGGAGACCTGGCTTAGGGCAGGGATATTGAATTTAAGACTGAAAGTATTTCTAATTGCGCTTTCTGTGTGTGGAGAAACGTCTTCAAGTCGTGTACTTGACTTTGAGTAACCAGAGCTCCTGGGGCCCGGCACAAGGTTTGATTTGGCGGAGAGTTAGTGGTCTCTGCTATTTTGCCGTATTTCGAACACTCTTCTCTGTCAAGGTTTTGGGAGAGATCTGCGAGGTCTGGTCAAATGAAAGACACTTTGAACAGAAAGTTTGGTGTCGCTTGGGACCTCTTCTTTGGTTCGCTTAACTAGGGGAGAACTGCCCAGATCTGGCTAAATCAAAATAAGCCAAGGCTGGCCCTGAGTGCCGGGGTCTGGGTGGTACTACACTTAACGTTTGTTTTCTTAGTGGTTGTTTTCCTTCTGCGTGGTTCTAGTGAGTGTTCTGTGTGGTAAAGATCGCCGGTTAACTGAATGCTTAGGTCTCTTTCACCTTGACATAGGAGATTGGTCCTTCATTTTTGTACTGTCCATGTGCTGTAAATGAGACCATCTCTACATTGCTGCTGGGTGCTAGGGAGATCATGCAAAAGTGAATCACCTTGATCTTTCTTTGGAACAGAAACTGTGGAGGTGTGTGCTTTCAGGGTGACTTAGAAATACTTTGGTCGTGGCCCCAAGACGCTTTTATCCCAGGCTCTGCTGTGGGCTGCTGGAGTGACCTTGGGAAGTTCTTTTCCCTCTAGGTCACTCAGAGCATTGTGTAATGTGTTTTTAACCAATGATGGCAGCTGCGGTGTGTATCCTTAGTGATTATCATCAATTTAAACAGATTGTCTACAACAAATGGGCTTTAGATTCAAAATTGGACTCAGACTTCTTCTAAGAGTTCATAAAACATATTTAGATAATATTTATTATGCAGATACTCATTTTCTGCAAGCAAATTATTACTACTACTATTTAATTCAGTGAGCACCAAGCAATTGCATTATTAAAATAAATATATTTTGGGTCTTGAATTCATTCTAAAAGTGCATTCTATCCCCTTTGCAGTGCTTGCTCAGATCATTTGTGTATTTGATAAAGCAAAGACATTCTTCATCTTTAAAACATTTTTGACTTATGTGACTCTTTGAGATCTTGTTGATGTTTATTTTGTGGGTGCCTATTTTTGGTAGTGTTTTTTTGTTGCAAATTCTTAGAAATATTAATTATACAGCAGAGTATTCTGTGAACTGTTTGACTAAAACTTTTGAGTTAATCTACACTATCACTTCACTAACGCTTTACTCTTCAACCACAAACGAAACAATCTATTTTTCTAATATTCTTTCCTCAATTTACTCAAATAAATGATTGAGATTAATGCATGTATAAGTTCTTGTTAAGTGTGTTGCTATGTATTGTCTTAAAAATGTAAAAAGTATTGCATGCTAATAATTTTGGGAGTAATTTAAACAATGCAGATTTTTATTTTTATTTATATTTTTTAAGATTTTATTTATTTGATAGAGCACAAGCAGGGGGAGCTGCAGGCGGAGGGAGATGCAGGCTCCCCACTGAGCAGGGAGCTGGATGTGGGGCTCGGATGTGGGGCTCGATCCCAGGACCCTAGAATCATGACCCGAGCCAAAGGCAGATGTTTAACCCGCTTAACCAACTGAGCCACCCAGGCATCCCAAACAATGCACATTTTTAGAACAAATATATTTCATTAGTTTTTCTGAAACTGGAATTTGTTGCTTTAATAAAATGGTCTAATTTAAATTTAGGAATTAGTTGTAATTGTGTTATATACACAATCTTCCTTTTTTCTGTGCAAAAATAATACATAATTTTTGTGAGCACTTACAGTTCAGTGAGTATCCTACACATGATCTTGCTTAAATGGCATAATATAGACTTCTCAAATGGCTACAATAGAAATAACTGAGGATTTTTGTTTCTTTGACAAGAGATGAAAAGTTATTGCAAATGGAATTTAACAGTATTTTTTGAAGTAAAATTGAAGAGTTTTCACCTGAGTGCCAAAACAAAATATTTTTTGGAGAAGCACACAAGCTGTTTATGATATTAGAGTCTCATTATTTGTACAATGACCAGCGATTTGTTGTTTTTGAATTCTTGATATATTGGAGTGATGGAATTTCTTGGTGATATTTCACAGTCTGTGTGGTGCCTTCACACATGAAGAAGACAGTGGGAATGCCAGCAAGATAGTGTTGCTCATTTCTGATGTCCGATTATTTACAAAATTAGGGAGGAAAAGTGTTCCTCCCACAAAAAAATGAAATGTCAAATCAGATGGGTAAGATGGGGCTGGTGGTGAAGAGCAGAGGACAGTTGGCAAACTCACCTAGTAAAACTGTTTATTCTTTAAATTGGTAAAAAGTTTTAGTGTTTGTGTGTGTGCGTGCATACACATACATGTACATATGCGAGCTGGCCTGAAAACAAACAAACTGAGAAAGAGAGCCTGCTTCCACTCTGAGGACTGAGCACAAAGTCCTTCAGGCATCTCTGACCCTGTTTCGTGGGCTCCTAGATTGCTGGCCTCCACAATCGAGGAGGGATGGAGATTTTGGAATGAATCCAGGGAACAACTAAATGGTTTCTTTGAGGAGAGGTGAGAAGATGAAGTGTTTTGCCACTGTAAGAAGAGAGAGCTGGGTGACCCAGTAATGGTCTTCAGAGCGTACACAAAGGAATTCTTTGGAAATGTGATGGACTGTTCTCCGTCGTCGCTGAGGAAGAAACTCAAGAACTGCTATAATCAGGGAAGGAATGATGTTTTACAGCAAGACTTTCTTAAGAATGTTGCTGTCATTGGAATGGCTTTCCAAATGAGCCTGTAGAATTTTCTCCTAGGAGATCACTTTTGACAGACTATTTGTGAATGGATTATTTATTCATGTTTTATTTATTTATTTAATTTATTTTAAGATTTTATTTATTTGTGAGAGAGAGCGCGCGCGCGTGTGCGCACAGGAGCAGAGGCAGAGGGAGAAGCAGACGCCCCTGCTAAGCAGGAAGCCTGACTCAGGGCTCCACCCTGAGCCGAAGGCAAACGCTCAGCTCAACGACTGAGCCTCCCAGGCGCCCCTATTTATTCATGTTTTAAAATTTTAGGAAACACTTATTAAATGTTTGCTAGTGCCCAGCACTGTGCTAGATACTATAAAAGAGGAATGAAAAGATAAATGAGACAGAGCCCCTGGACCCAAAGGATTTTGTAATCCACTTATGGAGACAGGGGTGTATGCACGTCATATAGTGAACTGTAGCAAGGAATGATGGTGTGGTCAAAATGCCAGTGTGCGCTGAATATTGAAATACTCTGGGTGTCACTGCACATAGAGTTTGTGTGATGGAGTCCTTCAGGTTGCTCCCAGTTTTCTCCCCACTGGGGTTCCAAGAGAAAATCAGAGTATGATTAGTCTGTTGACCTCTCCTTGTTAAGGCTGCCCTTATAAGGACTGCAAGTCTTACAAGGCCTGGTCCCTGCTAATTTCCAGCCTCATCTTGAACCATGATCTCTTAGCTTTGGACGCAGATCTTGAACGCTCCACCTTTCCTTCTGCCATAGGCTCTTTGCACATGCTAAACCCTCTGTGGAAGGCTCTTGCTCTCTCTTCTGCCTAGTTAACTTTAAATCTTCCTTGAGACCTAAATTTAATCTTTACTTCTTTTTTTTTTTAAGGTTTTTTATTTTTAAGTAATCTCTACACTTAAGGTGGGGCTCGAACTGACAACCTCGAGATCAAGAGTTGCATGCTCCACCAACTGAGCCTGCCAGGCACCCCTAGTCTTCACTTATTTTTCTCATCTCTCTGATGACGTCGGTTCCTTAACCACCTACCTCATTCCAGAGTGCATTTTGCCGGTTCTCGATAATTAGATTTCTCTGTTAATGCCTGTCCCTTATCCAGATAATAAGCAGGGACAGGTCTGCACTTGGTCTCCTTTGTATCCTCAGCATTTAGGGTAGTAGATGTTCAATAAATATTTATTTGAATGAATGAAGGAACGGATGGATGGAGGACTAGCTTGATATATTTTAGGCATGGGGTTCTGCTCTAACATTAAACTCTGTGTTTAATGGGGAGAAATTGCCTCCTAACAAAACTTCCCCAAATTTAGCAGCTTAAAGCAACAATTTTTTTTTTTTTTTTAAATTTCAGTGTGCTGCCCAGTGTGTGGTGTTATCTGGGCACTGGCATGGCTGAAAGATCTAAAATAGCCTCACACGTGTCGTTGGCAGTTGGTGCTGGCTGCTGGCTGAGAACTTGACTGGAGCTTTTGGCAGGGGGCTCAGTCTTCCTCCACCTGGGCTCCCAGCATGGTTGCTTGAACTTCCTTACAACATGGTGGCTGGGTCCCAAGAAGGGGCATCCCAAGAAGTAAAGGATGAAGCTGCAGATTTTGCAAAACCTATTGTTAAAAGCTACATGCCATCACTTCTGTTACAGTGTCTAAATCAAAATAAAGGGCTCACTCAGTTTCAAAGGCAGAGGAAGTGGACTCTGTTTTGATGGGGTGTAGCAAGGTCACCTTACAAAAGAGCATATTATTACTGCAGCCATGTTTGGAACCATCTACTTTAGATCACAGAACCTTGGGCTTTTTTTAAGTATGCTAATCAAATGATCGTGATCATAATTCAGTAAACCCACACTGTATTTAGAGATTGAAAACATATTTAGTTACTAAGTTGATACTATAATAAAACAAGCTGGCAAAAAATTCTTTGGGTTATAATTTGGAGATACATTTCTCCAATAAAATGCAGATTCATCAACAGAAGGTGTGTGCTTTGTGCATAGCTCTAAGAATAATCATATGCCTAGAGGCGTATATATATGCAAAATTCATCTATAAACTTAGAATCACAAAATTTTAGAACGGAAAACATTGCAGGGGGAAAGTACTTCGGTTCCTCATTTTCAGTTGAATGAGGAAACCCAAGGACATACAGGCTGTACTAACATCACATCAGTAGTAGAACTGAGACAAAGGGACCTGCCTCCAGTTTTTCCATCACAACACACTTCATCCCTGTATAATCAGGACAGACGTACAAACAC